>NW_015536561.1:795430-798516 GCF_001515605.1 Sinocyclocheilus anshuiensis
CCGAACCCCGGGGGCTATCCACGCGGGGGTGGTCTCATTCGAAAGAGGGCCTCGAGACGTACACTCGATTCGCGTTCGAGAGGGTTCCTCGAGCTGAAGGGATCCCCCGAATTTGGTGCGGATTCGCCGCGCCGTTACGGAGATATGGCCGTTCAAAGTTCCAATGGTTTTCCATAGACAAGCTTTAAAGCGTTTCATCCAGGTCGCCAGTAGCAAACAATGTGGAGCGCGCTCTGCTGGACAAACTAAGTAATTACACCATTTCAAGCATTTTATCTGCATTATATGTTCTGTAAAAAAAATGTTCATATCGGCGGCATATTCGACGATACCGATATATCGGCGACAGGCTCATATCGGCCGATAATATCGGCAAAACGATATATCGGTCGGGCTCTACTTTTAATGTAAATACAGTATTTCTCAATACAGAATTATTCACCTGCCCACAGGGGTTTACCTTGAGATTTTCACCTAAACCAACACATCATAAGCACATCATTTCTATGAAATTCAGCAGACGGTTTTATCCTCTACATCTGAAAAGTATTTTAAAACTAATGTCATCTCAGCGTTCCCTTCAAGTGCATGTGGCAGCTATTCTGCCAGATCAGAATCTCACACTTAATGAATCATAAAGCAAATGGACGTATTTAAGGTGGAATCCACGGCTGGGATCTGCAAAATATTTACTTCGTTTTTGGTTTATAAAAAGCGCGTGGCAGTTAGTTTTGATAGATACGTCAAAGGCCTTTTCAATGCAGATGCTGAAATAATTTCATTGTTGTGACTTAACACACTTACGCCCTTTAAGGGGGAGGCATTAGCATTAAATTACAATGTGGTGGAGGTGATGAGAATTGAATTAGAGGCAAGCTTCACTGGTGGGATTGTGAAGCTGATGTAAGCGATTGATTTTAAATCTTCTGTAAGCATAGGGATGTTGAGAGGGCGTTAGGGGGGAAGGCTCATTTAAAGTGCTTCGAGATTACAAATCCCATCTGCTCTCAATGGACACAACAACAGACGAGGTTCAAAGATGCTCGCAATTGATTCTACTACTTTGTCCAAGTCAGTTCGGATTTCATAATCCATCTCATTTTCTGTCTGTTTGAATTCCATAGGTTTTTGGTGCATTTACATTCTTTATTTCAGAACAACTACAGATTTGTTCCTGTTGCAACACAGCAGCTAATACAAGCTATGTGTTTCCCGTATGGCTGGGTATCGATACAGATTTGATTCTGATTCACAAGATCTTGATTTAATTCCAGTCTGATTGATTCATTTAAATTTCAGTTATAATTTACATTTTTCTTACTTATTAAAGAAATTCCCTGGTCACGCTGTAATACAAGACCGTGTTTCAGACTGATTCAAATTGGTAACTATTCATTAAAAGACTAAGCATATTGGAGTCGTCTCAAGAATCCGTTTACACTGGTTATGCTGTATGTTTTTGATTCACTATAAAGAACCACTCAGTCATTTGTGAATCAGACTACATTCTTTACATTGTATGCAAAGAACCGGTTCAATTCTTCATGCATCAAACTTCACTTTAGTTTCCATTCCTCAAACATTTTGCATAGATTGACTAAGCTTAGTATGATGCTAGTAGACATGATTTGACATTTCTGACATTTCTCCCAGTCAATTTAAATGGCCTCCTACATTTGCATCAAGTTGGCTTGCATTGGCTGGGTTCAAATTACAGCGTTTGGCTTTGAGCTCCGAGAAAATCTGGTTTTAAACTGTGCCGTCTCTCATTACAGGTGCCATGATCTTCTAGCCACACTGAATGGACGACAGCAGGGCTGGATTTTCATTGGCTGGCCTGAAGCACCTCTGCTGGGTGGGTGTGGTGTGGCTGCGGTCGGTCACGGCCACTCGAGAAAACAAACCATCTATCCACTGTTGAGAGGAGCCACAGAGAAGAGCTGAAAAATCTCCAGAAGAGAGGCCACAAAGGCCTTCTCCCTACAGCACAACACTAACTCATGCCATGCTTGTTCATTGCCAAATCAGAGGCACAAGGACACAATACACTCTTACGCCAATATCTACTCTTTGGAAACTCTTTTGCAATCCATCGAGGTCAAGAACATTCCATTGAACTATGATAAATGACAACTAAAGCATGATTTTCCTTTCTTCTTCACTTTGATTGGCAGTAGAGCATGTTCATGTTGCTTCCAAAACGCCTTATGGACACTGCGTTAAACGAAACATCTACAGAAATGCAGAACATCCCCATGGGAAAGTGCAAGTTTACTTGAGCAGGATGTGAAATGCCTGTGGTACTTCTATTTACATATCTGTGAAATGGATTTTAACCTGGAACTTGTAGAGATTTTACAGCACAATGTATTATCGAGGACTTCCTCTTGTTTTAAGATTTCTTGAAGGTTTAAACATTTGATAAATGCATTTAATTTATGTGTTTGTGACAAAACAAAACAGTAAAGAGAGAAATTGCACATGAGATTACATGATGGATGATGAGGGTATTGATGTTTGTAACCCTTTTCCTTTGGATTTGAATGCTGGATTATCTTTAAAGGAATAGTCTGGGTTTAATACAAGTTATGCTCTGTCGATAGCCTTTGTCACGTAATGTTGATGAATTTCAACTAGTTCCTCGTTCCAGTGAGGTACTTAACAATGGGGCCATTTTATAAACAATAGGGCCTTTCGCACCGCTTTAGTTCCAGAACTAAATGTACAGTACTAAAGTACTGGGACGATTTTGCGCGAACTATTTCCCAGTACCATTTAAAGTGTTGCATTCGCACCGACAGTGTGTACTAAGAAGTGACGTAAGCCGGTTGACAGCGGCGTCATTTGTGCGCCGCGTTCAACAACAGAAACAAAGAAGAACAACATTAACAACAGGAGTATGGAGGACGCTGTGATCGGAGCTGTTTTTGTGTCTCGCGGGTTTCACAATAATAGACATGGAAAGTCGACGTATACGTAAAGCGATTGAAAGAACGGAAAGGAGGACTAAGAATCTCCAACGACAACTGGCAGTGCTACATTTGCTACAAGTGCCTGCACTTCAGCGTCCGTCCATCTATCGCTGT
>NW_015536561.1:800765-809043 GCF_001515605.1 Sinocyclocheilus anshuiensis
AGTTGTGCTGGTTAGACCCTGCTCCGGAGTAGGAGCTAATTTGGTTCTCGAAAAAGGCAGTCCGGTACTAAAAAAGTACCCAGTTCCGGCGGTGCGAAAACGCCAAAAAGTGGGTAGTTCCACAATTAGTTCTGGTACTATGAAAAGGTTCCCGCGGTGCGAAAGGCCCTATTAAAATTAAAAAATGTATTTTAATAGTATAGTCACAAGACGTAAATATGCATGTTAACATGATTATAGTGTAAATGAATAAATATGTTGCCATGATGCAGCAAAACCTTAAAAACAAATGTAAAAAATGTTAACAGCTTTGCAGCTCATTTTCATAAAAAATAATTAAATGTGCTTTGATACAATAAGCTCAAATGCCTGCTATCTTCCAAAAATTGGCCCCATATATATATTATTTATTTTATTTCATTTTTTTATTGATTGGGCTTAATTTGTATTGAACCTGGAAAATTCCTTTAAGAACAACCATGATTCTGAAGTTGAAGGTTGGTTTTCTGCTCACAGTCTTAAAACTCTTGAAAAGGGATATGAATTTGAATTGTGTTTTTATCTTCGGTAGTAAATGACTCCCTGCTAAACATTTCCATTTGAAGGGGACTTTCTGGGATTATGCAGTAGATCCCACTGGCATCCTTGTGAACTGAATTCCTGGTGCCTAATACCGGTAGATGTGTTTGTTGCTCATTCAGTCAGTTGAAGGGTTTGAATAAATGATTTTTTGATGCTTGCAGACTGGTTTCATAAGCACCCTGGAGGTTTAAAAAAAAAAAAAAGTGCCTGGATTCCTCTCTGAAAACTTCTCCACGAAACATCCAAGGTTTTTTTTTAATGCAACAGGAACAAGCTTTACGTTATTTGCCAAATCTTATAATGCTCAAGCTAAATCCGCATAGATTTTTTTTAATGCCTCTTAACTTAGAAGTTTTATCCATTGTATGAGGTTTCCTGCGCCTACAGAAAGAATTTAGAATGTTAGCTTTGTTGAACAAAGGAATTTGAGTTAATATTTTAATATTAAATTGATGCAAAACAACAGTCATTCTACTATACCATTAAAATAAATAAAAAAAAGTGCAATTTATAATACCGTTGACATTTGTTTGGGTGCAATAAGTCAAAACATACAGTTCTTCTGATCGAAATAAAGCTGTGTATACAAGAAGAAGAAAAAAAATCAAATATGATTATTGGAGCCTCTTTTATAGGATGGCTATGCCAATGGGAGTGCCAGAGGCGCAGATTTATTGTGGCTGTATTTTAAACATCTGCTTTATTCCCTAAAATAGGAGAGGGCACCGAGTCCAGGAAATTGTGCAGTCGGCTGGAAACGGAGGCTGGCATTTCATAATGATTCCTTGAGGCACCTCTTTGCAAAGTTTTTATCGAGTTCATGTTTACTCTTAAGCCTGCGAGAAGCTATTAGCACATCTGACACTGACTGACATTGCTCATTCAGTCAGTTGAAGGGTTTGAATAAATGATTTTTTGATGCTTGCAGACTGGTTTCATAAGCACCCTGGAGGTTTAAAAAAAAAAAAAAGTGCCTGGATTCCTCTCTGAAAACTTCTCCACGAAACATCCAAGGTTTTTTTTTAATGCAACAGGAACAAGCTTTACGTTATTTGCCAAATCTTATAATGCTCAAGCTAAATCCGCATAGATTTTTTTTAATGCCTCTTAACTTAGAAGTTTTATCCATTGTATGAGGTTTCCTGCGCCTACAGAAAGAATTTAGAATGTTAGCTTTGTTGAACAAAGGAATTTGAGTTAATATTTTAATATTAAATTGATGCAAAACAACAGTCATTCTACTATACCATTAAAATAAATAAAAAAAAGTGCAATTTATAATACCGTTGACATTTGTTTGGGTGCAATAAGTCAAAACATACAGTTCTTCTGATCGAAATAAAGCTGTGTATACAAGAAGAAGAAAAAAAATCAAATATGATTATTGGAGCCTCTTTTATAGGATGGCTATGCCAATGGGAGTGCCAGAGGCGCAGATTTATTGTGGCTGTATTTTAAACATCTGCTTTATTCCCTAAAATAGGAGAGGGCACCGAGTCCAGGAAATTGTGCAGTCGGCTGGAAACGGAGGCTGGCATTTCATAATGATTCCTTGAGGCACCTCTTTGCAAAGTTTTTATCGAGTTCATGTTTACTCTTAAGCCTGCGAGAAGCTATTAGCACATCTGACACTGACTGACAGATACATTGGTTCACTGCAGCAAGAATGTTTACAAATCGATTTGGAATGAGACGGAGCAGTGTGAATATTTCAATTTGGATTTATCGAGAACTGACCACTTCCTGTGCAGTAAGGGCAGTGGAACATTTGCAAAATATTCAACATCTAAATAATTTTGTCCTTTTAGATAGGAGATGAAGACAAGATGCGATTTCCTTTCAAGCTTCTAATCTAGTACTGTGGCTGACAGCCCAGTGGATTGTGGGAGGGGGTGAGGAGGCCCCCAAAGACAGACAGACAAGGGCACAGGCGCTAGGAGACGGAGCACCCTGGGTGAATGGAAGGTAAATCCTCTGCCAGGCAAGAATGTTGAGCACAGTCCCTCCTGCCACTCATTTTGCCTTTCAGGCCACCTGCTAGCCCTGAGGACTGGGCTCAAATAACAGCCACTGGCCTGCTACTTACACACCAAAGAAAAAGACCTTCATGAGGTTCAAGAGTATGCTATGAGAAAATATTAACATTTTAAGCAGCCACTCCGGGGGTGTCCAGGTTATATTTCAAAATGTAGATAATTTTGCACACATCATTTTGAATTATAAAAAGTGGATTTGGCCATTTACTTATTTTTTCCTGTTGTTTTGTTTTTTATTCTTCAGTTATATTTTTCTATTTAAAATATAAAATTACTTTTTTTACAAGTCATCAGCATAAATTTAAGATTTGTGATAAAAATACAGTAAATTTAAGAAAAGGTTTCTACCTATCTATTATTACATTTAAAAATTGGACATTTCTAAGTTTGGAATAATTAAGATCTTTTAATGTTTTTTCTCTTTTGCTTACCAAGATTATTCATTTGATCAAAAATGCTGTAAAATATTATTACAATATAAAATAATTATCTATTTCAATATATTTTAAATGTTATTCCTGTGATGGCAAAACTGAATTTTCAGCAGCCATTACTTAAGTGCTTAGTAACCCATGATTCTGAAAATTACATTTGAAAAAATTTAAATATAAAAGTTATTTTAGATTCTAATATTACACAATATTATTGTTTCACTGTATGTTTGATCAAATGCAGCCTTGGTGAGCATGAAGATTTAAAAAATAAAATAAATTAAACAAAAGTTCCAAACCTTTGACTGGTATATTGTTCAAACGTTTGGGGTCTTTAATGTTTCCTGGTCATCAAGGCTGATATATATATATATATAAATAAATAAATATATATATATATATATATATATATTGGGAAGCCATTACTCCAGTCTTCAGTGTCACGTGATCCTTCAAAAATCATTCTAATATGCTCATTTGAAATATTTCTTATCATTAATGCTGAAATAATTTTGTGCTGCTTAATGTTTTTGTGGAAACTTTGACTGTGTTTGGCTTGTTTCAGGATTCTTTGAGGAATATAAAAAGAATAGCATTTATAGCATTCTGAAACCACATGTAAACTATAACAAACAAGAGTTTAAAACTCATTTGCAAGTTCAGCTTCCCCTTGTGTATGGAAGATGTTTGGTCTCTGAGTGCAGTTGTTTGGCAGATCAGCATTGGCAATCTCATGCAGAGACCGTTTGCTAATTGAAAAGCAGAAATGTTTTGCCTCAGTTCTCTCTGAACTGGTGCATAATTGAGGCTGCAAAGCATTTCGCTCATGTATATTTGAACAGGTCTCTCCTGCCCGTTTGAAATCTTCAGCGCAAATCTCACTAACTTCAAGAAGCCTGAGTAGTTTTCACGCTGGCCACATTTTGCAACAAAAGATTGTTTTTATTATTATTAAATTATTTGCAGATTTAATTAAGCATTTGCTGTGCAAGGATGGAACGGTAGATTTTATCATTACTTTTATTTACATTGTTTCATCCTTCATTTTTTCATCTGGGGAGACAAGAATAATACTTCTTTATATATATATATATATATTTTTTTTTTTTTTTTCGGTAGGCAGATCTTATCATGGCCAGGTTGCGTGGCATTTCCTCATCCACAAAAACCTTCAACAAAACTATGGCTGTCAGGGTTATTTTCTGTTTTGGTTTAGTTCTATGTCCCTTATTTAATTTGACCCAGTTTCCTTTGTTCCCATTTTCCCTCCACTCATTTGTTTCCATAGTTACTCATTAGTTCTCACCTGTTCTGATTCTGTTAATCATCTGTCTATTTAAGCCCTCAGTTTTAGTCAGTTCCTTGTCTGGTAGTGTCTGTATGTTTCAGTTGTTGTATAATGGTTTCTCCTGAGTATTCCCATTGGCTTTATTATTAAAGTCTATTAGTTTGTTGACTTCTCCTGCATTGTGTGCTTGATCCTACACAACATGTCACAATGGCAGGTAAAATAAAATAAGACCCAGACTATGTAAGGATAAACCTGGTTTGTGCCGACCAAAGTTTGTTTTGAGTTGACTGTCAAGCAGTGTTGGGAAGGTTACTTTGGAAATGTAATAGGTTACAGATTACAAGTTACCCTATTTAAAATGTAATACTGATTACAGTTACATTTATTTTGTAATTAAATTACGTAACGCTGTTACATGTAACTAGTTACTCCCCAACACTGCTGTCAAGAGCACAAAACCATCAGATTACAGATACATTCAGCAAACATTTAAGGAACATAAAGGTACATTCCCAGTTTGGTTATGTTAACGCTTTTGAATATTATTGGGTCGAAGCAATTTGTGGTAATGTGATTAAGAGCATTTGTTGAAATGATAAATTCTGGTAAATCTTAATTTTTGGACATCTCTTGGGTGATCAGTGTGAATAAGATCTCGTTCTCACTTTCATATCAAAGTAATCAGCTGCCATCACAATTCCTTTATCACGCTTTCACAGCTGATGTCTGGGGTGGATTGTTATTCTTTTTTTAGGTTTTTACTAAATACTCTGCTCTAGTTTATATAGGTAAAACTGGTCAATATTGCTAAAATTACTCTAATATTTTTGCCAATACACATATGAATAGGCATTATCATAAATATTAAGTCAATATTTAATTATACAAATGCACCTAATAATAATAAATAAAATAATAATAATTACTATTATTATTAATAATAATTTTTATAATGTATTATCTATTATGGTTTCCACAAAAATATCAAGCAGCAAAAACTGTTTTCTAAATAGTTAGGTACATGCATACTCAATAATAACTGATATTAATAACTGAGCACCAAATCAGCATGTAATGATTTTTGAAGGATCATGTGACACTGAAGACTGGAGTAATGACTGCTAAAACATTCAATCAAAAATTAGACAATAATAATACTAATAATAATGAATTAAAAAATAATCAGTAGAATTACATTAAAATAGAAAATAGTTTTTAAATTGTAATATTTCTTATTACATTTTGTATTGTATTTTTGATAAATGCAGCCTTCTTTCAAAAAAAAAATAAAAAAAATTATATATATATATATATATATATATATATGTGTGTGTGTGTGTGTGTGTGTGTGTGTGTGAGAACTTTTGTTGTAGGAAACTTTCATAGTAAAATTATATGGTATATTTATATTTTGTATTAAATTACAGCATTTTAACTTTATTTTCCTATTAAGATTGCAAAGTTATTTTAGAATGCCAGCCCCAACAGTGTCTGCCGCTGATGAGATGATTGGCACCAGTTGTGGCTCGTCAGCTCCCCTATTTAGTGTCGCTGTGTCTGCTTTGTCTTTGTCAGATTGCTTTGGTTCTCATGTCGTGTTTTCTAGTGTAGTGTTTTGTTGTCTCTGTGTTCCGGTTCCCGTTCCTGTCTGGATTGTCTCTTGGTCTTATTTCGAAGGTTTGTCTACCCATTGCAGTCCCTGCGCTACAGCGGAACACTCCTGCCATCTGCACCCAAGAACATCTGACTCCTTGCTATGCTTTTCACCTTTTTTCCAATAAACTGTTATCACTGCATTCGAAACTAAATCTCCCATGACAGAATATGTCTGGCCCAGTATTTTTACTCTCTTGGACGTTATAAAATGAGTGAGAAAGAGACAGCAGCATGTTGCAAGACTTTCCCTTCCACAAGACAACTTTAATTATATAATATCAATTATAATTACAGCCACCCACACGTATCCTAGAAGTGCTGGCAGCAGCCCAGCTCATTTACGCGTACAGTATGAGAGCTCAGAGATAAAACAGGCACAAAGCAGCATTCATAGACTCTTCATTGGATTCACCCTCTCTGTGATCCGAGCTGTCATGGATACCACTAGCTCATCACACATTTACATTTAATTAAAGTGGACATGCCAGATCAATATGTTCCATTAGCTCAAATATGTCTGTGACAGAATAAGCCAACGACATCAGCCACTAATTTCCCCAGCGATGCCATCGACAGCAGTCTGTGCTATCCTGCTTTTAAAGGGCCTGAATATGGCGTGAAGCTCCGTGGTTTGAGGATTTCATTTTTGTGTCTCTCGTTTCATCGTTTATGGCTAGACAGGGCTGTTCAGTTACTTCTTAGGGAAAAAAATCCAGCTTTATTCAAAGGTTTTTAACAATTAGTTGGCACATGCATGTTGTAAGCACATTGAATGTGAGAATGTAAATGCCAATTTCAAAAAAGGCATTTTTTTTGTGGGATTTTTTTGCTGTCAGTTTTACAAGCTGAATGGGGTGGAGTAAAGACTCAAAATGGTTTAAGATCAAAACTGACAGCAAAAAATGCTGAAAACAGGATACTCTGCGGGTCAATGTTCTGTCAACAAACGTAGACTTTAGAGTCAAATGAGAAAACCAAGCAACATGAAACGTGCTTACGCTTGTACGAAAATGAGCTATGAGTAAACTGTCAGGACCGTTCCTCTGGACGCCGTCAATCTAAATCCCTGTCTTTGGGAAAGACTAGGTGTTCATTTCAATCTCGTGTTTTTGGAGGTTTTCGAAATTGGACCCCAAACAAGCGTGTGATGGTAAATTAACCAAGTTTGCTACTATTTAGAGATATTTTTTTATTCTCTGTTGCCCATTATAAACAACACAAGTGCATTCTGGGAGCTCACAAATCAACAATATTGTCCAACATTATTTGTTCAGACCGCTATTACACTAAAAGGGACATTCTATTGGGAAATATATTCCCCAATATAATATTTGGAAATATAATGTGTTTTCTAACTTGATTAATATCTCCGGTTAAAAAACCCTGTATGCTTTACAATGCTTTATTTATTTTACATTCAAATAAAACAAATAAAATAGCTGTATTAAGTACATAAGTACAGCAAGAAAGTACATTTAAATTATTTTTTACTTAAATAAAAATAAAAACAGCAGTCAATATGCAATGCATTAGTGCAATTAAACAATTCTAAAATGTATTTCGTTTTTAAAGTATCTGTCAATACTGTATGTAATGTATTTGTGTGGTTAAAATACAATCAAAATGCATTGCCGTTTTTGACATTTTTATTCTAAAATAAATTACATTATTATTGCTGTTATGAATTAGGATATTATTAAGTCTTGACTGGCATCAGCTGGATAGCAGCTTTTGGGGATTTTTAACCGTTTAGATGAGTTTTGATGTTTGAAAGGATTTGGCAAAGACACAGCTATATATATAATCCTTATTATATATAAATAATAAGATATATAAATAATCCATGGCAAGAATTATGCACATGGATTCCTGTTGAATAAAACCAACCACAAAGATAGAAATTTCTGGATTTCAAAGACTTAAACAAGGGCAAAATGAAAAAGAAAAATTCATGGCCATGTATATTTTCAAGCTCAAACAAGCTGAGAGCTGAAGTGTTGGCAGCCTGAGGACAGTCTTAACTCTCAGGTTTTAGGGATCCCCAGTTTCTTTCCAGTGTTTACACAACATTCCATAGTCGGAGCCATCAGCGTCAGTAAATACAGGGCCCTCCAGCACAGGTGCTCCAAACATTACTGGCCCCTGATGTCTGCATGTCTGCCGTTGGGGCAAAGCAAACTCTCTGCTATGAATAAAGAAGAAAGCCAAGACATGAATACACCATAATATAATATAATATAATATAATATAATATAATATAATATAATATAATATAATATAAT
>NW_015536561.1:809365-815887 GCF_001515605.1 Sinocyclocheilus anshuiensis
AAGCATTTATCAACCCTCTGCTATGAAAAAATAAATAAAAATGCAGCAACCTTATTTCAGGTATACAGGCCCAAGCTAAGACATGTAGACACCACTTAAGAAAAATAAAAAAAAATATATATATATATTATATTATATTATATTAAACTATATTATATTATATTATATTGTATAGTGTGATTACTTATGCACTAAAACATTTTAAAATGCAGCAAAAAAATGTTTAAATGCAACAAAATTAAATAAAATAGATGTCAATATGCAATGCATAAGTCTGATTGTATTTCAAATATGTATTACATTTGTATTTTAAAGTATTTCAAATGGATTTATTATTATTAAAATTAGCTGTCAATATGCAATGTGCAAATAGTGTGCCATTAGTAGTGTCATTATTATTATTATTAATAGACAATTATGAAATGTTTTAAACGTATCTGTCAATATGTAATTCATTTGTGAGATTTTATTTCATAATTGTATTTAACCTCAGAAATGCTTTACAAAAAATAAAATAGCTTTCAATATGTAATGTATTTGTGAGATTATAAATTCATTACATATTGACAGATCATTTTAAAATAAAAACAATAGATTTCATAATTGTTTAAAATAATTATACTAATTACACACTGCATATTGACAGCTAATTTTAGTTTGTGTTTAATTTGGAATTAATAAATAAAACTGATACTTTAAAATAAAATAGCTTCAAATATGTAAAGTATTTTTTAATTTTAATTGCTTTAACATACAACAACAAAAAAAATGTAATAATAAAAGTAGCTATCAATATTTAATGCATTAGTATTTTTTAAAGTAAAATTTGTATTTTACTTTAAAACAGCTGTCAATATGGTTGTAAGAGTTAACATAATGCATTAATTTGAATAATAATAAATGTTATTACTTAGACTCTTAAATACTATACTATCAAATTCCTTACCGTGGAACAGGATGAGTTAATAAACTTACTACAAAGAATCCACAGATGCAGATTTCATGAACTCCCTGGAAACATGCACTTTCCTGCCTGGCATACCATATTCAACATCCTCTCAATTGGGATGTGCGGATTCTAATCTCACACATTATTTAGGACAAATATGCAAATTGGGCTGCAGGGCCAGAGAGACAAGGGGACGAGAGGGAGCCGCGTTCACACTGCCACGCTGCTCTTTTAAAGTAGGACAGGCGTTTGTCTTTCCCAATGTCTTGGGAGCGTGAGGGACAGTTATGTAAGCCAGGTTGCCAGCAGATGAGCATAGACATGAGCAGAGGGTTTCAAACCCTCAAACCATACGAAAGAAAGCTATTGTGGTGGCTCGTGAAGCACACTTTGACTCAGCGTGAGAAGATGACATGGCGAGGGGCAGATGGGCCTGCAGTGACAAAGAGAAAGAAACCAGAGGGAACAAAAAAGGGCAAAGCCTTATTGTCTTCAATTATGGATGACGTTTCTTTTGTGAAGTCATTCAGCAAATACTTTTTTCCAAAGCTGCTTCACAAAAAGTGGCTTTTTTATTTCCAGATCATTCAACAAGTCTGCCACTGGTCTATATTCCATCAAAACACATCATGAACATGTCAAAGCTGATATTGCTATAATAAAAATAATAATAATAATAATAATAATAATAATAATAATAATAATGCACAAAAAATATGCTGTAAATGCTGTAAGATAAAATACATTAATGCACAAAAAATATGCTGTAAACAAACAGTGATAAAATACATTGGTATTATAATATTAATAATAATAATAATAATAATAATAATACTTATAAATAAAAATAAAAAATAATAAATAATAATAATAAATAAAATTAAATGTAATAAAAATAATGAACAATAAAATGGCATAAAAAACAAAAATTCAAATACATTGGTATCATAATGCATGCTCATACAAACACACACAACCATCACAAACATACTGTATGTACAGTAATGTACAGTATGCTTTTTGTGGACTTCACATCTCTTGCATTTGTTTGTGCTCCCGGTCCCCATTTCAGCATCCTCTATCTGCAGTTTACATATTTTAAATTTCTTACACACACTGAAATCCATCTTTTACATTACACCACTCTAAAACCCAAATATGTGGTGCAGACATTTCTATCCTGGTGGATTGTGTTGTACTTATAGGGCAGAGTCATAATAGTGCTGAGGAGCTAGCGGGTACTTTGAGACTGTCACTTGTGTGCAGGTGGTGTAATTGTGATGCGTCTGGTTTGAGGGGCCTGAGGGGCCGCTGTGGTCTTCACACCTCTCTGCTGTCGAACTGAAATAATGTCATCAGGGAGACATGCAGGAAATGAGCATTCGCCTGACGGGATGACTCTCCAAGGGCTTTCACCACGAATCCCGCAGGATCAGCAGGCAGATTTGCCAATATCTGCTCTCATTCATGCATTTTTAAAGACGCAATTTACACACAAAACAATGACACTTTCACGCCTGCTTCTGAGCACTGGATTCAAAACCAATACTGGAAGACAGATAATGATGCTCAAGAAATTTTACCAACAGAAAAATACACAACCACTCAAAAGTTTGGAAAAATAACTTTTTTTCTCTCTCTTTCGGAGCATAGGAGACTTTCAAACCTCCACAGCAGCAACTGCAATGGTGGTCACCTGGGAAGCCCTGTTGATCAAGATCAAAATCTGTAGTCCATTACCAATCGTGGTGTAATTTATAAATTAAGGCTACCTGACTGAAAGAGTGGGACAGATCTGAAACCAAATCCCACTGAGTCAGCAATCCCTAATGTGATTCAAACAGACCTAAGGAGATTTGAATGATTTTTGCCAAGTGGAAGAATCAGAGATCCATGCTGATGTTTGCTGCATTATGAGTCATCTGCGGAGCCCCGAACCAACTTGATGCAGCTATCAGGACGGCCTCCCTCGAGGACCTGGATCTGTATCACACATTAATCTCATTGCAGGGGTACTGATCCAGGATCAGGCTCTCCTAACCTGCCCAGACTGATTTGCATCATTTTAATTTAGGAGGCGAAACGGACCCTGAAACGGCTTATGTTCTGCAGCTTCATGTAGCAGACGGCTGGAGTTCAGCCTGACCTCACAGCATCCAGTCTGCTGGACACCAGTCACTTCATGACAGCAAGGTGATATCAAGAGCAAAGCTGGACCTGGTAACAGAATGCATACACAATTATAGCTCATAATAATAGTAATAATAATTATAAACAATTTATAAACCATTCTGTTTTATTATTGCTATTATATAAAACATTAAATTAATTACAATTGTCATTTAATACTACTACTACTACTACTACTACTACTACTACTACTACTACTAATAATAATACTACTACTACTACTACTACTACTACTACTACTACTACTACTACTACTACTACTACTACTACTACTACTACTACTACTACTACTACTACTACTACTACTACTACTACTACTACTACTACTAATAATAATAATAATAATAACAACATTTGTAATTAAAAACCATGTAATTACATTTAAGTATAATATCAATAATATAATGATATTAATAAAATTCATATAGTAAAAAGTTATTTTATTAGTTTATAATAATAATAATAATAACAATAATAATAATAGTTGTTGCTGTTATGTTACATATTAAAAAGTATAATTATAGAGGCAATAATATTTATCAATTAGACGATAGATTGCAAAACATTTTAACAGTAATAATTAAACAATTATAATAATGACATTTAATAATAATATTTGTAATTATATTTATAAATAATAAATAAAACATGTAATAGCATTAAGTAATACTATTTTAAGTATAATAGCAATAATATGATGAAAATGATTAGTATTATAATTATTTATTAGTATAATTATTAAAAATGTCATTTAATAATAATAATACATTTGTAATTATATTTATAAATAAAACAGAAGCATTATATCAGTTGTATTATTTATAAATATTACAAATCTATTATTATTATTATTATTATTGTTGTTGTTGTTGTTGTTGTTGTTGTTATTAAATGACATTTTAATAATAATTATAATACTACTGTTTTGCCATATATCGTCTAATTTATAAATATTATTGCTACTATAATTAATATTTTGTATTACTATCACCATCATCTAATATTATTGCTATTATACTTATTATACTTATACTTGTATATAAATGTTATTACATGTTTTATTATTTATTAAGTATAATAGCAATAATATGATGATGATGGTGATAGTAATTAAAAAAACATTCATAAATATAATTATAGTAGCAAACATTTATAAATTAGACAATATATGGCAAAACATTATTATTATTATTATTATTATTATTATTATTATTATTATTATTATTATTATTATTAAAATGTAATTTAATAATAATAATAATAATAATAATAATAAATGTAATTATATTTATAAATAATTAATAAAACATGTTATAACATTTCTATTTTAAGTATGATAGCAATAATATGATAATGATGGTGGTGATAGTAATAAAAAAATTCATAAATTATAAATGTTATTATTATTGTTATTATTACTAATATTAAAGATTTTCAAAGTAGTAATAATTGTCTACATCATCATCATCTCCTACTTGCCTCCTTTTTTGTTTTTCTTGGCACATAGCGAGAAGGCTTTGTGGTGCAGCTGCAGTAAATTGACCAGGGGCCCGTTCTTCATACGTCGCCAACTCAGTTAGCTGGATTTGATTGTTGATGATTTGGCATGATCTTGGGAAATCGTGAATATAAATAATTGGGAATCATGTAAAAAATTGCACATTTCATTTATCAATTATAACATTTATGTAGTTTTAGTTTCCTTATAAAATAAATTTGTCAAGTTTTTCGTCAGGTGTCTTTTTTTAATTATATGATGTCATTACGTTGCCGTCTTGCCGCCAGCCAATCGCTAATAAGCGACGTATGAAGAACGGGCCTCTGATCTGATTTCAACCACAACAACAAAATAATAATAATAATACAAATAATAAAATAAGAGAACTAAATAAAAGGAACAGTTAATTCAAAAATGAAAACTGCCATCATTTACTGAACCCCATGTCATTCCAAACCAGTATGACTTTATATAAAAAAAAAAAAGAAAAGTCATACAGGTTTGAAAGAGTGTGCGTAAATGCATGACAGTTTTCATTTTGAGGGTGAACTTCTCCTTTCAAGACAGACAAAGAAACTCGGAGAGATCTGAAATTGACTGCCACGGTACATTCACTACTTCAGAGAAGTCATTTCTTTATAGTTGAACCGTTTTATTCAGTCGTCTTCTTCAGCTCGGACTCTGTGCACATCTGAGTTATTAAAGAGACTTGCCCGCACTGTTTGATGTCTGGATGCGTGTGTACTACTCCTGATTTTATTTTCCTGATCAGTGAATGGCTGAGACTGCATTCTTTTTCTCTTTTTTTAAAATCAAGAATGTCAAATGACAATACAAAACAAAAAGATATGCAGTAAAACAAGTACAAATTCACTACTGTACTTACTAGCCAACCCTCATGCTAGCTCTGTTAGCAGTGCGACTGACTGCTTCTGCAAGATGTAGCATGGCTAATGAGGTGTATCATGTGAATGGCTGGAAGGCGATCTCATTCGCCATTGACCCTCTTATTGGTTTTCAAAGGCTACAGGCACAAACAGATCACTGGCGTATTGGTAAATGAGAGGAGAGCATTGAGTCTGTGTTATGTGACTGATCAATGAAGCGCTGATCCCTGCTCTCACAGAAACATTCCTGGTGATTAGTATCTGCTCCCATCATTAAGCACTAGCAGACGGCCTGTGGCGCGTGGCTAATAAAAGGATGCATCACATTTGTTCTTTTGTCTGTGATGCGCTTCTGCATGACTCAACTGCAGTAAAGGACATTCCGGTGTTGAATCTGTCTGAACACACAGCTCAGTTTCCCTCTTCCTCTGATGCCTGGGTTTTCAGACGATATCTGATCCCTGACTGATCATTAGCTACAGAAATAATGACAGTCTACAATGCACAAAGCATTCAAAAATATCTTAAAGGGGTCGATTTCAAGTTTTCCTTTCTCTTTGGAGTGTTACAAGCTCTTGGCTGCTCAAGCCTCGCCGGAAGGGTTTCCCCAAAGGGACACCATTCTGACGTCACCTCAGTAACCAATCAGCAACGGAATTCCCTCAAGCAGCCAAAGCAGACTGTGCTGGTCAAAAGGAGGGACTGTAGAAAACGAAGCTTTTGAGAGAGGCGGGGCATAGAGGATCTACAATAATGTACAGTATTTGAAAAATAATGTGTTTTTTGAACATTAAAGCATGTCAACCTATTCTTTTACACCAAATACTTTCTTTAAAATAGCATCATATGACCCCTTTAAGTTAAAACAATACTAGTTACTTTTGTTGGTTTCTTTTGAGTTTACGTATTAGCAAGATTGTTCTGTCTCTGCACAGCAAATGGTTTTATTTTCCATTAATTACAAAAAAAAAAAAAAAAAAAAAAAAAAAAAAAAAAAA
>NW_015536561.1:816972-836935 GCF_001515605.1 Sinocyclocheilus anshuiensis
ACACTATATGGAAAATAACACTAATGGAAAGAAAAAAAAAATCTCAACTATTGAATTTAGAAGCCAAAGAATTTTAACTAACTCAAAATGATTCCAAAAGTACACACATAGTGCTCTTAGTGACCATACAAAACTTACTGGTTTAACACACTATTGTTGCTGAGACTGGGAGAATTACCCATAAGGCCTTCTGGTAATGTATTAATGTGGTTTCAAGCACATTCACTGATAGACTGACTAAATAAAAATTCATAAATAGAAATAAAATAGAGATAAAACTAAGTAATTAATATCAGCAAGAATAAATAAGTAAATTGTATATAAATAGAAAAATAAATCAAATTAAATGAAAAAATACAATTAGTAAATTAAGAAGTAAATAATTAGTAATGAATAATTACAATTAAGAATAATAGAATAAATTCTAAATATAAATTAATGGATAAATAAAAAATAAATCAGTGAATAAATATTAAAAAAACAAATAAAATAAAATAAAATTTGTAAATTAGTAAGTAACTAATAAATACCAATAAGACTAAATAAGTGTTAAATAATTAGATAAATATTGAATAGGTGAAATAAAAAAAAATGCAAATAAAATTAGCCAAATAAGAATAAATAATTCATTATATGTAAACAAATGAATTTAAGATAGATGGTTGAAATAGGGTAAAAATAATCTAATGTAACAAGGCAACAACCTCCTGCCTTGTGTGCAGTTGGCATTAATTAAACCTGATGACCCCACTTCTTATTGTACAGTTCAGTTTTTTCCACCAAAACACAAATTAGGCTTAAATTTCAGCTAGCAATCAACAAGCAAAGCTCAGACTAATGAAGTACATGCAGCTAATGAACTCTACATCGCAATAATCCAAGGTTTCCCACTGAGCTAAATCATTCAATTGACTTCCTATATATGAAGGTCAGTGAGACTGAGGACTTCTTTCCTTCAGTTTCTTACATTTCTGAAGCCGTCAGCATGACAGCCAGCAGCACAGAAACACGGCATGACATCCTCGCCACACTCCAGCGGTTAGCAGAATAACTCTTCCCGCTTCAATGACCTCCCCGTCACCTCCTCTCTCGACGGGGAACGAGAGAGGTTAGATTGCAGCCAGCCTCGTGTGACGGTACATTAACATTTGTCAATCAGTTGGCAGGGACATGACATTGTGTAAGTGTAAACTGCTCAGAACAAAGTGTAATATATAATCCACGTCAAAATTCTGAATGCTAGTAGTGTTCTCCCTGCCAACGTGCTCTCAAAAACCAGTGGACCACATCTTGGGTTGAGTGTTTTTGCAAGAGCGAGGATGTTCTGTACTGGAAGCTGTTGAAGAGACACCAACAAATCCATTGCAAAGACAAAAGCAGACCTGACATGAAAAGACGAGCTCGTCGCAGACACTGTGCCATTGTTTGTTTTGTGTAAAGAGCTTGAAAGAATGAACTATCATCCTAATTAGTCACACACTATTAGCTAGCTTAATTACCCAGAGCCCTGAAGCCACAAGCCTCTCTGGCATGATCAGACGCTCCGTTTCATTGTAGAGAAAATGGGCGTCTCTTATCGGACTTTGATGAGGTCGACAAGCCAGATGCAGCTAGCATGCTTGATTTTTAAATGTGATCTCCTCCAATTTTGTCAGTTTAAACCCAATTAACAAAACAGCCAATGGCAGCAATTTGTTAGGCGTCTCGTTCACAATCAGAGTAACGTGCTGTGCAAGATTGTGATCAGGAGACGGAGAGATTGTGTAACGGCGAGGTAAGGTCTCTCTCCCAGCAAACGTTTCTGTGGCATCAGATGAACATTATCTGGGTTTTAATCTCATTGTGTCAGTGCCTCTCCAAGCCAAACATTGAAAATGTGCAGTGCTGGGGGTCCTGCAGGAGCAGAATTGAAAAACAATGCATGCAGTATACTCTCAGGAAAAAAGGCACAAAACTGTCACTGGGGCGGCACACTTTCAAAAGGTACTATTACGTATTTGCAAAGTATTAATATGTATCATTTAGGGTTAAATAATGTACGAAGATGTACCTTTTAGCTTTTGTACCTTAGGGTGCCGCCCCAGTTACAGCTTTGCACATTTTTTTATTACACACACATACACACACACGGAGATATTAAAATATGAAACACTTGGAAATTCCAAATTATATGGAATTTTTGGAAATAATCCCCTCAAGTCAAAAACTATTTTGTTAAACCATTTAATAAAATTAAATAAGTTTTTATATAGATTATATATAAATATATATAATTTAATAAATGTTTTGGAGTTTAAATAAATGACACTTCAAAAAGTAATTTTATCAAAAGATTTTTTTGTGTTAACATAAAATGTTATACATGTTATACAGTGACAAGCAGTTCACTTTCTGGCAAATCTAAAATGTCCTTCAAGCAGTATACCATACAAAAATAAAAATAAAATGGCCATCAACATGTTGTGTAACTTAAATTTCAATTAAAAAAATTTTTTTGTTTGTTTATTTAAAATCGTCCCTTTATTATTATTCTTTTTCATGCAATGTTGCCCTGAGGCAACATCGTCCAATATTGGAGGAATAGAAGCAATAACAACTGGACTCACCACCTGCATATAAATGAAATACAGTCAATAACCCAGTGGTAGGATGTGAAAATCTATAAACAAAGTCAAAACAGAGCTTGCCTTTTTGCAAAGAATCTATAAATGCATGGATTCAGATGCACTTAAAATGTTGTAAAAGCCTTTCTTTAGCTAGAGCCAGGCAGAAGAGGTCCAGTCAAGTGGAAGGGATTAAAACAGCCGTCCCAGAGCTAAGCTGCCTCAGAGCCGCCCTGTGCCGTGGACGTGAACCCTCTGGCCTCATGTCAAAACACTCGATATCCTCTAAAAGTTCAACACAATTAACATTTAACACTGCTTATGGTGCATGAATAATCTTCTGAAGAATTCATGCTCGAGTTTAAGAAATCCTTTACCATTAATGAGCACTTTCCACACTGCATTACAGACCGTGCAGCCCATCTTGGCCCGGTTCCCGTGGGGAATAGCACCTGTCACAAGACAAGCTGTACTCTTCAGGGTCTACGGGGGCAGCCAGGCAGAGCCAAGCCGAGACGCGAGCGTGTGCTTTGAGTCATCAGCTATACCTTTCTCACCTTTCCTTTCTCCTGTCTCTCTGAAGGTTACATTTCTATGCAGATAATTTCCTGTAAAGCCTAGGAAAGAGCTCGCTGGCCTTCTGGCATCGCTGTCTCGGTCCCAAAAAGGGCCTCTGAAAGATTACCGGTCAAAGAAAGGATCTACAACAAGAGTTTGAGCTTGGACGTTACCCCCCTCATTCCTGTCCTCTATATAAATTAGCATTTGAAAGGACTTGTGGAGGCATAGACTGTTGAAGGGAAGGGGAAGATGGAGAATGGCAATAGTAAAGCGCAGAGGTTGGACTAAAAGTGGAGGACTAGGGCTGACAAGCTCCAAAATAACAAAACAGCATAATAAAAGTAGTGACAATTCACTAAAAAGCTTGAAATCCACCCTTGATCTAGTAGAGAACTAATGAAGTCTGATTCATGAACAAATTCTTTTCAATTTAGATGAATCAGTTCATAGTGTGAATGATTGGTTCACAAGTCAGACTGATTTGATTCGGGTTCAACTTAACGGGCTCAATTATCCAGTTAACAGCTAATTGGAGGAAGATTATCAGTAAATATCTAAAATCTTAAAATATCTTTTTTTTTTTAAATCTTACATTTGGTCTGTTCCTCACAAAAATCTCATGACTTCAGAAGATTTGAAATTTAGCGTTTGAGTCTTGTATCCTTTTTGATGCTTGAAAGTTTCAGCCCTCGTTTTATAAAGAGTGGCCGGGATATTCTTCAAAAATTCACCTTTTGTGTTCCAAGGAAAAGCAAGCAAGTCATACAGGTGATGGTGAATAAATGTCCAATATGTCCAATAGTAAATCTCAATCGTAAAAAAAGTGTTGTGCATAAGGCTACACACTTTGTGCAAGCCACATACCTAAAATGCCTCAGTTTACCGATCCTAGTTTCAAAAACTACATTTACTCACCACCTTTTTTGCCACTCTTCCTGTCCCATTTCTCACTGTGTAGTGGTATTTGCCAAGCAGTTGTCAGCGAGAAGATTCCCGGCTCACAGACATCAGCTATTGAGTGTCAACAGCCTTGTAACCATGGAGCCTTTCCCAACAGGAAGCACTTAAATCACGCCTAGCAAAACATTTCATATTCTCCATTCTCAAAAGTTTGTTTGCCTACAGGTGCTTCACCAAGTGGGCAAGACAAATTCAGCTTTGACCCAGATAAAAACATTTATCATTAAAAAGAATGACATTAACATTAAATGGTCACAATGTTCACACCATATTTATTAATGGATTGCCATAAAATATAGGGTTTACTGAAATGTCTTTCAAAATGTATTTGGGAGTGTAATTTGATTTCTTGTAAACAAAATGGACAACTAGCAGCCATGATGAGCTGCAAAACATGTATTTTGGAGGTCTACATAAAAATATAGGTGTGTAAACGGTATAATTTTTGAGAACATTTATTCAATTACAACAGTACTCCAATAAATTCTCCCCTGTTCTATAGCACCACCGTTTATGTTGAAGTTTCAAATGTCACGGCAAAATAGCCTAAATAATAGCCTTCTCTTTTTAGTGATCCAAAACGTCATTGCGAATTCGGTGTAGTTCAATTCACAAATAAATAACTCTTGAGCTGGTTCTTTTAATGAATCAAAAACATACAAGGCAAACAATGTTGTCTGCGTCCTAAAACAAATGACTTGAGTGAACTGGTTCTTTTATATTAAACGCATACAGTGTAAAGAGTGTAATTTTAGTGAATCAAAAACATACAGAGCAACTAGTACAGTTTGAGCTCCAAAACAAATGACTTGTATGAATTGGTTCTTTTTTTTGTTGTTGTTGTTAAATGAACTAAACAGTTTTAACTCAAAAGTGTACTCTGATTCACAAACCATATTACTTTAGTGAATCAAAAACATACAGTTAGAGTGCAGTTAGAGTACTAGAAACTAGATTCTAGAAACGTACGAGTCATTTGTTTTTTTTAGTAATGACTCTGAGTCAGTTCTTTTAATGCAGTGGTTCCCAACCTTTTTTCCAGAGGACCTCTATTTTAACATTCAAATTTTTTTAATGAAGTTTTTAATAAATGCAACAACAGCAGAAACACTGAAATAATGACATTAAAAATGGCCATATTTTAAATGGGGAATTAAAAAAAATAAAAAAGTTTGCACATGAGCCTATTTACCATCAACCAGTTAAAATTTACAACAGTGCATAAAAATTCGGTCTGATTTTTGCATTGGCTTGAACAAAAATGGCAGACAGACTGAATGAAAATGTAAATCCACTGTCTGACAGCAGGTGGCACTTATGGAACAGAAGAAATATAGCAGTTTTCCTGGTAACTCTGTAAACAAAGCAGCGCTGCGCTTAGCCACCTTTTTCTTGAATAACCGATGAGCGCTGCCATGATGGATTCTAATGCTGCATTCACACCATGTTGTAATTACTATGATTTCGAGATGACAACACGTGACATTCTACTTGGAGCTGTTCACACCCTTGGACTCGAACTCAGAACTATCACACTATCAATGCCTAAATATAGCGCCTAATGAATCTGAGGTGGTCTGGTGGTACAAGTTGTAGCTCTCAGAAAACTCTCGGTTAATTACGAGATCTACGAGGACGTGAATGCTCTTAAAATTTGGTATCTCGTAATCACGGTAATTATGATTTGGTGTGAACGCACCTTCACTTCTCGTGTTCTGGTCTCCAGAAACCCATGTTAAAATGAGAAAGAAAAAAAAAAACAGCAACAGCAGTAACAGAAATAAGCTTAAGGAATTCCTGTAAAGTACTTGTTTTGTGTACCAGCAAATCTGTTCATGTCCGGCGCTGTATGCCTTGCAGAAACGATGACAAAGGAAAACGAGCATGGTTTGCAGCATGGTTAAGTTAAAATACTGTACAATACCTGTATATACTCTATGTGCCCTCATCCGTTTTCAATGCAGCTAACCTCGCGTCACTTCATGTCATCTTCCTACTCATTAAATTATGACAGGTGAGTTACTGTGAAAAGACGGTCATTGCGACACTGTAAAGTGATGAAACTATGGTGCCATGTGCTTTTTAAAACCATTTTCATAGGTTTAACGTTATATTATCAGTTCAGAAAATAAGTTAATTTGACTAGAAACACCAGAGACCATAAAGCATTGTTCCAGTCGGGCGAGACTTCATCCCTATTTATAACCCACAAACTAAAGTGAGCTCCGCAACCTTTATTAAATCGACCACCAAGTTGGGAACCACTGTGAATAGTTACCGGTTTGAATCATTCTGAAACACTTCCCTCTATAGAGATATAAAGGTTTCAGATATATAAATGTTTCATTTATTCCCCCGCATAACATCATAGAATGGAAGAATGCAGCGAAGTCCTCCACTCTTGCCTCGTGATGAGCTGAGCACAGACTGGGCCAATGCATTCTTCCCCGGCATTAATGCCAGAGCTGACTTGCCATTTGATACTTTGTGACGGGGCCGCCGGTCCAATTGAAATTTCCTGCTTGCTGACTAGAGAAGCCGAGCTCTGTGTGGCTGTTCCAGCGAGGACTCAGTCATCCTGACACTAATGGAATAGCCCAGCGCTCACAATCACCACACAGAAGCTTCTCAAAGAACCCAGAACGACCGGCCAAACGGCCCCATCACCCAGCTCTAATCTCCCTCAAAACAGGCACATTAAAAGAGAGCGGCTGACAGCCATAATAGAGAGAGGGGGCCGGGGAACAATACTGCCCTATCCACCGCATGCATGTCTTAACCGTTGGGTCTTATTGTGGCCCTGGCTGGGAGAAGATTTTTGTATAATAGCTTCCTTTCCTGTTAGAGGAGAGGGAGATTTCTCGTCTCTCATCACTCCACCTCTTTATTCTTGCTAGTTTTTGGCTCGGTTTTGGGAACACCAGTCAGGATGGGTCAGGGAGTCGGAGGCAGTCGCTCTGACTCTTCACGTTATGTGGGTGTTGCGATATTCACGGTCTGCTTTAAATGGAAAGGAATAATACGTCTTGTTATATAAAGCACCAGAGAATAAGTTATCAAGGGATTTTCCAAAGCTGTGGAAAGCATTTATAGGGCAGCCATTTGATTTTTAACAGTTCCACTCTACGGAAGGTAGGCTAATAATTAAGTACAGTGAATCTACTAAAGATCATTTAATATGCTATTTTAAATTATAACAAAATTAATCGCGAGAGAATCGCAAAGATACTTCCACGATTGTTTTAATTGTTAGTATACACATGCAGACTGACGTCTTTAGCCACTGTTACATTTTTGCCAGTTTTCAGCATCTCATCAACCTGATCTCAAAGGAAATGTAGCCATTTTACAAGGTGGCGATTTCGTATGAATTTGTACGATGTGAATCATACAAAACGTAAGATTTGTAGAAAAAGGCCCGCCCCTAAACAGTCACTGGGGTGTGAGCAGATCATACAAAAACGCAGGCTACATACAGTAGCCTAGGCCGATGAGATTGTGCAAATCAATATGAATTATCCAGCAATTTGCCAAAATGTTACGAATTGCCATGCCTCAATGTGTTAATGTGCTGTGACAACTTAAAAAAAAAAAGTTTCAGTGCATCCGAAAATGATTGCTAACTGAGTTGGTACTACATGTGAATTTGAACAAACTTCGTGACCGTTAAAAAAAAGCATGTTCTATATATGAATATGGATAGTATGAAAGAAATTCGGATGTACTATTTTCGGCATTTTGTTACCGTTACATGACCTACCAGCGTCAATTGCGCTGCTTCACTGCCATTTATCTTCTCTCGTAGCTTCATTCGTGTCCATTGAATGAGAGCTTCAAAATCTCACTGGAAGTAGCAGATCATCCGGGTACTTTCCACCTACAGTTCTTCAAATACTATGAATTTGGACATACTACTCTATGTGCGTCCCAAATCGCGTACTTATGCACTATTCTATGACGTTTTGTAGTATAAATAGTGCGAGTAGTGCGTTCACACTGAAAATTCCAAAAAGAAAAATTGCACTTTAAATACCCGGATGATGCACTTAAATAACCGAAAAAATGAAGTGTGGAGTGTTGGACACATCATGCACTCAATTGTCGCAGCTTTAATTATGTACCGAAGGGGGAGGGACTATGAGACTCCAAATATGAATGACAAAATAACCTTATATAATTCATACTATACATGGTTGAGTACATAGTGCATAAGTACATAGTAGATGAGTGCATAGTGTATAGTGCGTCATTTGGGACGCAACTTCTGTGTAGCCTACCGTTTTCACATACTATATAGTATATAGTAGGGAAGCATTAGATCTGCGTAGCTGATTTAAAGAAGCACTCCAAAATCTACCAACAGCATTGTCAATCGATAATGCACAATTAGTAAAATAATTTGCAATAAATATTGTATACAAAAGTTAAATGTTATATGCATCTGCTATTCAAAGGTCAATGTAAGTTCATTAGTTATTGCTTTAAAACAGTAAATGTTTAAATTGACAAATAAAATACTACTATTAAGAATTTTTTTCCCTTCAGCTTCCTGTCCATTTTTGTTGTCGTCCACGCAAAAGTGTTAAGATTTAAAAATTGCAATGTCCCGTTACTCTTAATTCATCTTATTAGAAAAAGAGAAATTAGATAAATGTGTAAAGGAATGATGGATTTCTTTGTTCTTGTCTGTCCTGCTCCAAGAACAATGACTGCAAATAGAGTGAAGAGCTGCAACAAACCCCAACAGCGATGCACACAAGAGGCTTCCTGATTTAAGGTAGCAGGTGAAATACGATTACAGCTGATGAGAGCCAAGGGGCGGCAGGAAACCGAATGATGAAGTGCAAATACCGCAGTCTCTCTCATCAGGACCGCTGGCCGGGGGAGGGGAGACAGACGAATGAGACGCATCCTCCCTCACTGCAGCACCGCAGACAGTGATAGAGTGCCACAATATCACAACTACAGATGGAGAGATAGATGGGCACGTGGGGCAGCATGAGAAAGATAAACGGAACAGAGAGCGAAGGGTCACGTTGATTTACAGGCTGGCACGAGATGGTGGTTTTACAAGGCCAGTCTGGCTAACTAAACTACTCTAATCGTAAAACAAACTCTAAATCAAACAATAGCTTGGGTTGGTTCTTGGAAAACAATTAAGTAAATAAAATGTTAAAATGATTAAAACTCTAAAAGCTGATATTAATAATTGCTACAAGTGAATTTAGGCATCTCAACATACAGTACAAAAAAAATGCATTTTTAAATTTGCTAAATGTTACATTTAACATCGTTCATTCATTTATTGTAGCTATTAGACACATTGAGTTAATACATTACATTTCATATAAGAAAACATTTAATTTGTAAAATTACCTGAGGGCTAGATGATAAATAAACGATTAAATAACCATCCATCCATCCATCCATCTATTGGTTAACCAATATATCATGCATCCCTACTTGAGAGCAGGGTTGCCAGGTTTTCACAACAAAACCCACCAAACTGTTACTCAAAACTAGCCCAATCACATTTCAAGAGGGGTCCCCCGTTAAAAATCACGTTCCGGGGATAAAATACGCATTATTGGGGTTGCTTCAACCCGTGGCAACAGTGTTAAAGTAGCCAAATTCCATGGGAAAACCGCAGACTTGGCAACACTGCTTGAGAGTATCCTTCATCTAATTTTTGAGCATTACATTAAATTACACTTGACATGTTTCTGTGGACTTTAGCAATAATAAATGTCTGCACCATGATGAGTCAGACCATTAAACCTCTACATGACCTCAAGAACAACCATCTCATGTGCTTTAATAGTATCACTAAGTAGATTTACAGAAATTTCCTAATTTCTAATTCCTAATACATCAACACTTTCTTGCTCATTGAATGGCAGTCTTGAGTGGACCTAATGAAATGTCCCGTTGCTCTCTAACGGCTTTATTAAACTCTTTCTAGAGATTCTAGCATCCGCGCCAATACAAAGTGAGATGTCACATGCGAATGGAAATCATCGGATAGCCAGCACAACCTTATCCCAAGGAAACCCAACAACAATTTCATGAGCGCTGTTCTTCTAGGCACATAAAAGGCCACAGTCCCTCATGTATCAGAAAACACCAGCAGCACAGAGCTATTGTTCTCCCTGACATACAACTGATATTTATACATGGACTGTCAGCGCGTAACAAAGGCTCAGGTTTCTCTAGGTTGCATGTGGATCCTTTGTTTTCTTTGGAAAGCAAGAGAAAGAGAGATGGTACAGCAAAACCCAATCAACAGATAGACAAAATGGGACAACAATGACAGATACTGAGGGATCTTTCACAAATACAAAACATGACATTACTGGGAGTTGACGGATGGCAAGTCCTAGAAAAGGTCACAATGCAGGAGACAAAAATGGAAAAACCAATGAGATGCACTTTAAACTAGATATCTGAGCTTCTTTAAGAGCAACTCCCAAAAGAAAAAATGCTTAATTCTTCAGGAACAAGGACAAACACAAGTGTATCCCTAGCTAAAGCCACCAAGACTTGGATTTAAGTTATCTGGATAAAGATGAGAACATTCCTCCAGGGCTGGATAAAATCACCTTGTAAACAAGCAGAAAAATGAACATCCAGTCTTTAATCTGACAAGGAACTAGTTCTTTTCAGCTTAGCATTACCTTCAAGCACTGTTTCCTACCTTTGTGCTTGCCAAAGAGCAGGGTAGCTTGGCAACAGGAACAAAGACAAAGTCAATGGAGTCCAAACGGGAAAGATGCCATGGCCCCCCTTCAAACACATCCAACCAACCTTGTGAAAGAAAAAAACACATTTAGGAGGCAGTCGCTTCGCTCAAAGCAGGACAAATGGACTCACGTTGGTGTCTGTCGCTGGGAAACCTTGAGCTAGACCAGACAGGAGGAAGAGAAAGTAGCAACAGGTGCTTCAATCAAGCATGGCTTCTGAACAGCTGGCTTCAGTCTGACAATTAAGACTTAATCTTACTGTAAAAAAGAATTGTGATTTTAACGGTAAAAAGACTGTAAAATGGTGTTTAGTATTTGTGTGAATGTCACAGCAAACCTTCTATATAAGTATTTTTGTTCTCAGCTTGAGGAAAAGCTGCTTGTGATGAATTTTGGTTCATCATGTGGTTATCAGAGTATTACAAAGATACTAAACAGATTTCAGAACTTCAATAGAACTTCCAAAGCCATAAAACCAAAAATGTTGCTACCGTATTTTTTATGGTAAATTCTGGCAACCACAGCTTTTTTTGTTTTTGTTTTGTTTTTCTATCTATCTATCTATCTATCTATCTATCTATCTATATATCTATCTATCTATCTATCTATCATCATCAACAAGTTATACTATGTGAAATATATGTGATTTAAATATAAATTATTTGTATCTATCTATTGTATCTCTCACACTCTCTATAACCCGAGCAAAAAAATAAACATGAACACAGGCTGATGTACAATAGTTATTTAAGATTTTTTTTAATGTACACTTTTCATGTCTCCAACACAGAGAATGCTGACAAATGAAGCTAGTTATAAAAAGCTTTAAATCAAAGCACACACACACAAACAAAAATCCATAATTAATACTTTTACCATTTTTTTTTGTACATTACAGATATTTACAGTATTTGTGGTATTTTGCCGTTTTTTTTTTACACAAAATGTGACAAGAAATAAATGAAGCTAGTTATAAAAAGCTTTAAATCAAAGCACACACACACAAACAAAAATCCATAATTAATACTTTTACAATTTTTTTTTTGTACATTACAGATATTTACAGTATTTGTGGTATTTTGCCGTTTTTTTTTTACACAAAATGTGACAAGAAATTATGGTACCTCTTACTAACCACGGACCTTAATGATGGTAGACGCCATGTTTAATTTTTCGTGAATGAAAACGAGACTGTGAGGGATAAAAGCAGTGTAATTTTCACAAAAACAATTTTGACACCAGGATTTAAAAAAAAAAAAGTATTTTAAATGTTGTGTCAGCAGAACAATCAATTTAACTTTTGAAAAATTTTAATTAAATATAGTGTCTACATAATGTCCATTGCGTGAAGCAGACGTACGTTTGATTTGCATTAACGGGATGATTTGGATTTATCTTTAGAGCATTTCTTATGCCAGCCAATATGAGCCAAATGAGCGAGAATACTTCCGACTAGCTTTAATTGTGCTAGTAATAATTCATCTTGAATGATGTGTTTCCCTGAAGGAAGAATTGGCGATAAAAAGGAACTGAAAAACACTGTAGGATTTGGGGAATATTTAAGGCTAGTTGAACGTGAGCATGAAATTTCTCAACATTACTCAATTATCCGACAAAACATTGTGTTTGGGGAGTTTGAAGTGTCTGTGGAAATCAGAGCGGACACACCGCCCTCTATTGGTTAAGGCATTTCAATTCTCAGTTTAGCACCATAACAGAATGTCAGCGTCAGCAGCTATGGGAATATGCTGACAGATAATAAAAATCTCTTGGACGTATGAATTAGATCCCAAGAGGTCAGAGGGAACTGATCAATAAATGAATCATGAGGCATTCATCACTCTAATGTATTAGAGAGGCGTGTTAGGTAGAAGTTTAATGGCAAGAAAATAAAAACAGAGCAGAAAGCTTAAATTAACATTTTTTATCTGCACAATTTCCCCTTTCTTAAAATATTTCCTTATGTTCAGCAGAACGGTTCGCCTGGCCAGCAGGCAAGGGCTTTTGTTTGGCTAAAATCTAGTGATTAGAGAGTACAAACCAGGCGTTTAATACACAAACACAATGTATATTCATACTTTTACCACATTGGCCTGTCAAATCAACATTTCTGGCTTGAGCGTAGAACTGCGATACTTTGTGGCTAATACAACTTGAATTTGTTAGCCTACATAAAGCCGAATCCCTCATCTCGCTCAATTTGAACCTTAAAAAGACAAAAATACTGCAGTTAAAACACCCGCTCTTTTGGTAGCTTAACGTGAAAGCTAGCTATGTGTTTGGTTGAACAAATTTACATAACATTCATATGGTACAGTAAAAGATTATCAAATAAAACCTCACACGTACAAAGGAGGCCGTTTACCAGTTAAGTGGAGCTGATCGATTGTCTCGTTTTAAAGCCAGCCATTTTTTCCCACTCGACGTCTGCTTATAAAGTGCTAAGGATTAAAATTGCATTGAGGTTTAGAAGAAAAAAAGAAAACGTCTGTGGGGTTTGTGAAGCCTTTAGAGTCGCAACAAAGTGAATCATGAATTTTCATTTTCTCTTTCAGTCATTTAGGACTGGAAAAGTAATTAACAAAATTAATTAAAAAAACAATTCTTACACTCTTTTGCACTTCCATTTCTGTCGTGCTCACTAAAATGTTTTCAAAAGCATCCCTTCTATTCATAAACAGTATTTTGCGACCTTTTTAAAAGAAATAAAACCTTGGGACTGTATATAAACCAAGTCTGGTCCAAAAGACTATATTGGTGAGGCACATTGTAACATGGCAGGGATGAAAGAAAAAGGATGGAAACATAGAAACTTAATCACTGCATTGCCAACTGCACTTTGAGTTCACTCACTTTGATTATTAGTATGTTCATTAGTCAAATGTCCTTCAGAAAGCGACTTTTGCGGTCGTTGGAAAGCCAGCTGTCTCTCAGCGTGATGCCTCTTGCTGTTATAAATCTCTTTTTGATCTTCACAGGAAGTCTGTGTGAAAAAGTGCCCGCAGTGGGTTTATCTGACATGTTCTGTTCCCCAAACTCCTGCTCCAGGCCCCTGCTTGCGTTCATAGGTGTATGTGAGGGATGGAAGGCAACGTGCAGTATGCTGGCCGCTGAAAATCAGGTCACAGGAAACAATCAGTTTAAACTTCCTGTCCAGGCCTAACGCCCTTCGAGACCACAGGTATGTGGCTTCTAACTCCGGTTTACAAGTCCACAACCAGAGACCAGCAGCCCTGCTTGGAGGCATTGTGGGATAGTGAAAGATGAAGAGGGGGCCGAATCAGCAGAAAAAGATCTCTCCGTCCGGGGTAGAGTCTGGAACCACAGCGCTCTGAGAATCTGCAAAGAGAGAAAAACTCGTTTTACTTCTGAACTTTTAGAAGTAATTGCAATACCAACATGAAATAGCATTTACAATACATTGAACTTACATGATGTGTCATATTTCTAAGTGAAAACAATATTCAGTGGTATAATTACAGTGTGGGGTGAGAGTTTATTTCATCTGTCAGGATTTGAACGGATTGTAAAAGCTGATACGAATGGGAAAATGTATAGTCAGCCAGTCATGATCACGAAACGACTGACTGTACATGATTATGCTTAATTCATGACTATGTTTCAAATAAGTAACTGGAGTAATTGACTAATGGCATGTCAGCACTGAAGACTATTTTCATTGCTAATCTTCAAACAAACAAAATATATGTACAATTAAATCTCTAAATAAAAAAAATATCGAAAAGATAAACCAAACAAACAATCCAAAAACAAACAAACAAAAAAAAAACAATCTACATAAATTACATAAAATAATTTCCATACAAAAAATAAATAAAAATAAAGGATATATAAAATAAATAATATTCATACAAAAACATTAAACCCCATGTAAAATTACATATAAATCAAACAAATAGTCTCCATATAAAAAAAAATGAAACAAATAATCTTCATACAAAAAAACTAAACTAAAATCTATATAAAATGAAATTAAAAAGGTAAAAAACAAATTAAATAATCTTCATACAAAATATAAAAAATGTATATAAATCTATATAAAATAAAATAAATAACCTTTATACAAGAAAACTAAAAACTATGTAAAGTTAAACAAGAAAATGTTAAAAGGAGAAATTAAATAATCTCCATCCCCCCCCAAAAAAACCCAATTAAATCTATAAATATAAAAAAAAGAAAAATAATACAATAAATAAAATAAAATCTATTAAAACAAAGTATTCCAAATGATGAACCAAACAAATAATCTTCATACAAAAACTAAACAAATACACAAATATTAATTTAATTAACCAATTAATTTGGGTTTATTGGTAATTATATGAAAATACTGGACCACAATTATGTAGCTGACCAATTAGAATCAAGTACTACAGAGAACTGAGTAATAATTCTATTATTTCTCGCCACCCATGTAGCATTAAATCATCAGAAAAGCTGTTTCAGAACCGGTCACTGAAATCAAGCATTTAATAGAATAACATGCACAGATGACTTGTGCTCAATAAGACCGGGGATTCATTGAGAAAGGAAAAGGTGTCTGTTTGAATTTCATGTTGAATACTCAAGCAGATGTAATGTGATGATGAGCTACACTCTACCTGCAGTCTTGCTCTGCTGCCCTTTTCCCTTCTTCTTCTTCTTGTCCTTCTTCTCCTTGGGTTTGGCCAGCTGTAGCAGGCGGCTGGGGATCTGGCTCTGCGCCTCGCTGTTCTGGCCTTTCTGGCTTGAATTGGAGGAGAATAGACTGAGGTTCTTCCCTTTGCGTTTGGAGTCCATGCGGGACAGGAAGTCTCTGGCAGACGGAGACGAGGAGAGCTCCACCTCTGAGGGGTCACGGTCCAATGAACCAGTGCTCTGGAACTTTGAGGAGTCCTCAGACGTTGTGGAAGGGGTCCGGTTCTTCCTTAATTCCTGCAGATGATGGTGCAGAAATTCAAATAAAACTTGTTAAAAATTGTTTAGACATGACACCAAAATGAAAAACACAACCTCTTTTTTTGCCAAAGAAGTTGTTACTGCGAGTGCTATTAAGTTTTGAGTCATTCTGAGGGTTCAGGAAAAAGGAACTATATTAAGGATGAAGATCAAGATGAATATAATTACATAATGGAATGTGCAGGCCTTTTGTTTTCACATTATTACAGAACAGTTATGTAATTTTGGGGCGGAATGGAAAAGATTAGTGATTTTCTCAACTAATCAACATTACATAGTGCGAGAGTACTGTACCATCACAGAATAATGACATGCAAACGCATCTTCACCATATTTTCCATTGAGATTATATAGAAAACTGAAACGCTGATGAAACATTGGGCAAAAGATTCGTTTTCAGTCCTCGCTCTCACGTCATTCCAGATCCTTGTGACTTTCTTTCGTGGAACGCAAAAGGACAAATTAAGATGGTGTGAGTCACTCTTTTCCATATAATGAATGAAGACCAAAGCTTTAAAGCTTCAGAGTCTTCTGACTCGAAGGAATGATTCAGTTATGCATCAAATATCACTTTCTTTCATGAACACGCTAAAGCAACATTAGGGCGGATTTCCAGTGAATAATGATTCAAATTTAAATTTGTTCCTCACAAAAAGCTATTCAGAAGACTTGGAATAGATAGTACCATTCAAAAGACTTTTATTCAGAAAGGGTGCATTAAATTGATCAAAAGTGACAATAACCTCTGTTTGTCTGATCAGCTCGGTCTCTCTCTGCACTTGCTCTCGTTCTTTCTCCAGTCTCTTCTGGCTGTCTCTGAGCCGCGCCAGGTCTCTCTGATACTCTTCTTTTTTACTCTGCAGGTCTTGCTTCTCCTCTTCCAGCTCTTTCCATCTCCTCTGCACCTCTTCCTCTTGGGTCTGCTGCTGCGACTCCCTCTGGGCCAGTTCCCGCTCCCGCGCTTCCCACTCTTTTTCCCTGCGCCTCCTCTCCTCGGCGTGGGCAGCCTGCTGCTTTTGGAGGCTGGCGACTTCTTGCCGCTGCTTCTCCAGGCTCCGCTGTTTCTCCTGCTCGATTAGTGAGCTGGGCCGTGATGAGGAGGAGGAAGAGGAGGAGTTGAGGGACGAGACGGATGGGTGGCGTGAAGAGGGCTGGGGGCGTTCGTTGAGGGCATGCCGCTGGTCCTCGATGAAGGTGTCTTGCTGGATAACAACAGCCTATGTTGAGGGTGAGCAAAGAAAGCGGTTTTAATCGGCATGCAAACAGGAAAGACGTAAAGCTGTTAAACTGCAAAGGCCTTGAAGTGAGAATATTAATGTGCGAAACCAAATTTCAAGTGAAACAGGCCCATCTGGTGGCCATAGAGCACCTGTCTTGGGAAAGGCAGACAATAACCCACTTAATAGTGGTACAAATCTATCAGAGTGCATCTTAATACACCACAGTGCACTCTGCTTGATTACAAGCCTGCAAAATAAACCCCTGCATTTGGAAATTTAATGTCCTTCTGTCATGCTGCAGATGAGAGCTGCTGGCCTGAACATCAGAGCGAGAACTAACAAGACAAAAAGAAAATAACTCACCTGTAATGTGTTCAGCAGGTCATGGAGCTGAGCGACGCTCTGAAGAACCTGCTGTGGGAGGATAAAAAGATTGGGGGGAAAAAATGAGATGCAGATAGCTAGTCTAATTTCTTGTCACTTTATATTTTAACCTTTTATAAATAATTTAATCTGTAAATAATTACATCTATAAAATATTTATAATAGTATACAAACACATTTGTGTTATATGCATATACATTTACATAATTATATACATACATAATTATAGAAAGATTATACTTTATTTTCATTAATACAATATAAAATACATATAATACTAATATAATTATATCATTTAACACATTAAACCATTTATATTTAAATATTTAATATTTTAATATATTAACATTTGATAAATGATTAATTATAATAATTACATAGAATATATAACATACAGAACCATTTTAGTACATATTGAAAAAATAACTTAAAATAAATCAATAGAGATTTGTATTGATTTTACACATTTTTTTAATAAATGCAGTTAAGTGCGTGTGTGTGTGTGTGTGTTACTGATATAGATAGATTCAGAAAATAATCCAATCCTAACTCAAACTCATGTTGCACATGAGTTAACCACTAAACCACAGCTTGGGAAGGAAATCTAATTATAAAGTGTAAATATGGCTAGGGTGTCTGGTCATGGTACTGAAACCAATTCCCCTTTGACCTGATCTTGAAATCTGTTCTGAGCTGTGTCTAAACAGAAAAACTTACCTCGTTGTTCCTCTTGAGTAGGAGCAGGGGGTTGGCGTTGCTTGCCTGTGGGAGAGAGAGGCAGTCACATGGTCAGTGCACTGGGTAAGAGGCTACCGTACATAAATCAATAATAAGCAATTCATGTGCTCTTTGACAGGGTACCGCAGGACCTGCCGGGAATAAGACGCTGTGATGACAGTTCTCATTACTCTGCTGCTGTAAAGCAGAGGACAGTCTTAATGTGTCCTCATTATCAAGTTACTATACAGTTATGTTCTGTGATGAGAGTGTGTGTAAACCTCCAGTTCACTTCAGGTAATGAGTGCTACAGCAGACATATATTCTGATGCTCAGCACTTAATGGTTTGAGCATATGGTGATACACTGATGACTAACGAATTAGATGGTAATGGGAACACATCTTAGAACAGCACTTGTAATAAGAGTGAACAAAAGATTTTTTTAATAGTGTACTTATAAAATATGTATATACAACAAATGCATTTATTATATCAAATATTAAACAGATTCCAAAAATGTATTTTTATTAATTTGACCAGTTATGCCATCTGCACTGTTAATTTGCTGATTTGTTTAGTGGTCTAGAAATAATGTAGAATCTTAAATATTTCCTAATCATTTGAAATTACAATGTTTCTTTTTTTTTTTTTAAATGTCCAGATTAAAATTAGACTTCTGCAATAATTTTAACTAACTTTATCTTTATATAGCATATCAAATGCATTTTTTTAACATATGCACAAAATAAAAAAAATACAAATAATTGAAAATAAAAAACATATTATGAATTTAACATATTTAAAAAAAAATTTGCTTAAATATTTCTTAATGTTTTTATGTCAAAGTGTCCAGACTGAAATAAGACATTGGACTAACTTTATGTATCTATATTGCTTTTTTTTTATGTATACACAAATAAAAAAAAATATATATATAGTTTTTTTTTTTTTTTAAGAGTTAGACATTAAATAGAGAGAGAGAGAGAGAGAGATTCTAAAAACAGTAATTCAAATTCATAATTTGTTTTTCCTTTGTTCAGCTCATGGTGAAACCATGTTATTTTCACTTCAAATGCTTCCTTTTTTCTTGTCTTTTTCATGCAGCAATGTTACTCTGCCAAAAAAATAAATTTTTCCCATCATGATCTTTCTGATAAACACATAATTTTTGACCCGTTTGTACCTTCTTTAGAACGCTGTCTGACTCAGTCCTGCGGAGCTCTGCAGAGTCTTCCGTCTCCTCTCTGTCTCCATCTGCAGGAGATCAAACACAATCAGACTCACCTGGAACAAACACCCATGCACACAAGTGGCATCGCAAAAATGCTCTCACGCACACTCCCACGTGGAAAACACACCCACCTTTACTCTTTGAGATGTTCATCTGGTGACTATCAAAGCCTCCGAAGGTTTCCGCCCGTCGTGGCAAAGTCACGGGCCCCGCCGCACATACGCCATCCTGCACCGCTCCTCCTAGACTGTCGTTTACCAGAACCTGTAATGTCTCAACTACACACAATCACACAGAAATTAAACATGGAATATGGTAACTAATTCAAGTAAACACTAAATGGTAGATCAAATTTCAAAAACCATGTCTGGGCCATATTTCACTCCAAAATCAAGAAACAGAAATGATCATATTTTGAATAAAATAAGATAAAAATCAAATAAAAAACACTTGATTTAAAAATAACTTTTCTTTTGAGTTTTTGTGAGATTTCGCCCAATAAGAAACAACTGATGTTTATAGAAAAATCAAACACTATCCAACAGCTCACAAAAGGCTAAGAGGAGACAGTAATCAATACTCTTTC
>NW_015536561.1:836968-854252 GCF_001515605.1 Sinocyclocheilus anshuiensis
TCTTTCCCGTTCTTGACCTGCAACCTTAAAGCAATCCATTATCTGTTCCTGCCTTGCGAATTCAGATCAGCTTTACCTATCGATTTTGCCCATGTACTATACTGCATGAACTGTGACAAGCACTATCTATCACTCCCACATTCAAAGCCAAAGTGTCTTCTCAGCACTTTCAAGATCTTTCTCACTAAGTACACTCTAAAATGCTGTTCGGGAATATCATTTACTCAATTTTCATTGGTGTTTTGTCACTTTCAATGGAAGTAAGTTTTAGAGTCATTTTAGAGTAGTTTTAAAGAAGAAATGTGAAGTTTGTATTTTATGTTAAATCACGTGCATGAATTTTTCCTTATAGGTGAAGCATGTGATTTCTGTCACTAACAGCAATTTTGTTTTCAAACAGGTTTCCACAAACACTTCCCCATCTGCTATTGGTCAGTAAACACATAGCTCCGTGCAAAACAAACAGCAATGTTTTGATAGCAGCACAGAGCAATAGCCGTTTACAATATTTGCGGGCATAAACCTAGAATAGCTTACTTATAGGTGTCTCTGCACATTGATTTAAAATTAAATAAAGATAAAATAACAAAAATAAATTATTTGCTACAATTATATAGTGACTTTTCCCATACTCAGTCTTAGCCACTACCAGTATGCAGCATCCATCTGTATTTTAAAGGCACGATATGTACGATCTTCGTAATAAAATATCCAAAAACCACTTGCACATTGTTATATATTTCATGCTGTTGTGCACTTACATTATCCCAAAAGTTCCCAAGGATTTGTAAATCCAGAGAAATTCCAATTTTAAATAATGGCTCGTCCTGGTTCATTGTCGCCTATCAATTACGTAATATCCGCGCTATCGGTTTCCGCTTGTAGAAACTATAGCAACACACGTGGACAAAAATGCTGCTGCAGTTAAACTAAATCCATTACGGCGGTCGCGAATAAAATGAAAATGAAATGAAAAGTGTTGACTGCAGCATTAAATTTAGATCTGCTCAATGTTGCACCATCAATCTTTTTCCGCGTTTTTACAGTGTTGCGCGTTATAACCAATCACACACGAATCTGTTGAGTTTATGAACGCAGCGGCCAATCAGAGGCGTTTAGATGAGTCATCGCTGAAACGGGAGTTTTGTTTAGTGTGCGCGCTCGCTAACTGAATTCTGCTCTCTTGCAAATTTTCTCATCAGAAACAATAAAGTGCAGATGTACGTATGATGTAAGTAGGAGATCCATTCATCAAACAGTGTATAGACAGCTTTACTGATTATAAGGGGAGTTTTTTGAGAATGCTTAAACTCGTGCTAGACTGAAGTCAGGCATACTGTTCTTTGACAATGTAGCGTTAAACGTTCTGTTCTTTGCTCGCTTTCTCTATATAATTTATTCGCTGTTTGAATAACTTTGGAAGGTACAGGTAATAAAAAAAATGAATTAATTACATCCGTGAACATGATTCGGACATCTCTGGATGGTGAAAACGACATCTCCCATCGTTCCACTCTCCTTCATAGCATCAACAAGCTTCGCCTTTGTTATTGTTTTGAAAATGCGACCTCTAGCGGTGAAAACTTACATATTGCGCCTTTAATGTCAAAAATAATTTTAATGTTGACAAGTAGCTACAAATAATAAATCATAATTTTTGCAATCATTTATTGCATTTTATTATTTTTATATTAAAACGTCTAAGTGCATACTGAAAATGCTTCTATTTTTATTTCTATTAATTTGACCAACTGGCATTATTAAATTGCATTATTCAATATTTGAGCTTTAAATAATAAATCATCATATTTGCAAACACTTGTAGCGTTTTATTATTTTCATTATTCATTTAACCAATACCTGCTACAAGCACAGCCAGTATTGAGGCCATATTTCATGTGTTTCTGATTAAGAAAGTCTAACTGGCCAGGGACCATACGCACATGCTGCACTATGATGTGATGCAACATGTTGCTAACACCCTTCACTTCATAGTCATTTTAAAACCAAATTATGTTCTACATTTCAGCCCTCTAAGACTGCAATATTCATAAAAACGTATTTCCCATGTATCAAGTTTACTAGCTGCCATGTGCTTGTAAGACGACCACAGTGTTTTTCCAACTTATATAATAAGCATTATATAACTGTACTAGTCGTCTCACCTTCCTTCAGAGCCTCTTTCATGATTGGCTGCCCTTTGGTGATGTCATCGGGCGTGGCCCTGAAGAGCATTCTGTTGCGAAGGCTGGTCTCGTCTGGTACGCCACAGTCACACATGTCCCTGAACAACTTCACTTTCTCCTCCAGTAAAGTCAAGATCTGCTCATCCCTCTTGTGCAGCTGATCTGTAAAGACAGATGTTAATTTCATGACAGGCAACCTAAGATTCACTTCATTAATTTTAGCAGAATTTTACACCTTTTGACCACTAATTTTCATGGGTTTTTCAGTCATTCTAGTCACTAGAGTTTTTAAAAATAATTTTAAACCGACTATACTCATTAATTTCTAGTCAGTGAAACACTACAATGAAATATTGTAATCACTAAACATTCATGAGCTTTTAAGACTTTAAATTCTGTCTTTACTCTAACCTCAAACAAACCATATCTACACATTGAAGTCATTTTAAGCCAGAAAAAGGAAAGATGGAATTCTGCACCTCTCAACTCCTTGACTTTGATTTCTTGAAGTCTTCTGTCCTCTTCGTTTTCACTAGGCACACCTTCATCATCATCTCCCTCCCTGGAGAAAATCGAGAGTCTGTAAAAAAGACTACCCGCTCTCACAAATTGTGATGTTTAAAGTACGTTTTTTCAATTATGTTAAGCTGACTATTCTTTTTACTTATTATTTATATTATTTTATCAAGATAAATTAAAAATAAAAACACTGAAAAACATTGGAATGTATATTATTAAAATATACTGTATACTGTATATTCGTTTTAAAATTGGCTAAAGATTACAATTTACAGTGTTATTTTTAATTTCTAAAAATTTAATTTAAGTGAGTGTAAGATGACGGAAAAGGTAATCTAAATGTAAAAATAGGAAAAATGAGATGATAATTAAATATTCAATATTGGCCGATTAAAAAAAAAAAAAAGAGAGTTATCGGTTCTTGACCGATATATTGTGCATCCCTCCTTCTTGCATATAAAATGAGAACCAGATTCAGAGACTCACACTGACTGCATGGCCTCCTGAATGAGCTGCATCCATGTGTTCCTCTCCTCCTTAGAGCTGGTGTACACTTCTACCATCTCAGGCTTCTCAATGCCTGCCGTGATCAGGAACAGTCCTTTCTCCTCATTGGCTACTTCCCTCAAAATGAGTTTCTGCAGAGAGATGACGGTGGAGCGCTGGTCCTGAGAGTGGAGAACAAGTAGATGAGATGGGACTAGGAAATTATGGGGCGAGGTCATACGATTAGAAAGTGCCAAAGACCTTCATATGTCAATGTTCCTATTAAAACCAGCACTGATAGAGCGCCAGAGACATTACACAATACTAGATTCCAGAATCCAAACAAGATAGTGTAAACATGTATTATTGAGGAACACTGTTCTGGGAATCACAGGCAGAGTTGTAATGATAAACATACCAAGGATGCGAATATGTACTTCTGATCTTTCTCCTGTAGGAACACAATCACATCCCTCAGCAGCAGAGCCTGGACATCTGGAGAAGAATTAAAAAACATTAAAAAACAGGCCCTGTTTGTGTTAGTGTGGGTGTATGTTGCTATGGTGACAGACCTGACTTCGTTCTGTCAGCGAAATGTTAACGCTGTTTATCCATGTACTGTATTTTGAAATGTGAAACTAGATTACATTTTCTGAATTAAATGTGAGAGGCAAACCTCGCACCACAATTTTAAGGTGTTGTGGGTGGCTTCCATGGCGTTGTTCTGCAGATGCTAATCTGTTTAGCTTGTTGTTTTTGTTCAGCTGTTGCTAAAGTGTTGTGGGTGGTTGCTAAGGTGGTTAAGGTATTCTGAATGATGTTTAGCACATTGTTGCTGTTATGTGGTTGCTAAGATGTGGCTTGAGTCCTAGGATGTTGCTATGTGGTTTGTTAGTGCCAAGGTGTTGTGAGTGGTTTCTTGCTGTTGTTACATGGTTGCCAGGGTCTTGCTATGCAGTTGCTATAAGGTTATTAAGGTGTTCTGAGTGTCTTTTACACATTGTTTTTATGTGGTTGGTAGGGTGTTGCTATGCGGTTGGGAATGTGTTCTGAGAGTCTTTTTTACATGTTGTTGTTACGTGGTTGCCAGGGTGTTGCTATGCAGTTGCTATAAGGTTATTAAGGTGTTCTGAGTGTCTTTTACACATTGTTTTTATGTGGTTGGTAGGGTGTTGCTATGCGGTTGGGAATGTGTTCTGAGAGTCTTTTTTACATGTTGTTATGTTGTTGCTATGCAGTTGCTATAAAGTTTGTTAAGGTGTTCTGAGTGCCTTTTACACATTGTTTTTATGTGGTTGTCAGTGTGTTACTATGCTGTTGCTATAAGGTTTTTAAGGTGTTCTGAGTCTTTTACACAATTTTTGTTATGTGGTTGTCAGTGTGTTACTATGTGGTTGCTATAAGGTTGTTAAGGTATTCTGTGAGTTCTGAGAGTTTTTTTCTCCATGTTGTTATGTGGTTACTAGGGTGATGCAGGTGATTGCCATTCTGGTGATATGCTGTTGCTAAGGTGTTCTGAGTGGGTTTTATTATGTTGTTGCTGTTATGCGATTGCTAAGGGGTTCTTAAGAATTATTTTTTTTTTTTTTACTTATTTTTATCTGCTGATATATTCATTAACCAATGAACCCATTGCACTGGTTCTCACCCTTGAGTCTGCCCGCTGAGTTCTTGAGCTGTAGCGGTCCATCGTGAATTAACTTCTGCCCACGTAACAGATCCTCTCTGGCAAACATCTGCCCACTTTTCATCCTCATGATAGACTTGCTGTCTGTCCGGCTGTACACTTCCTTTAGCCTCTTTTTCTTCTCATGCTCGTTTACTTTATTGTCCACGGCGGCAATCACCTCCTTCACCAACTTCAGACCTTGGGTTACATCTGCATGGTCTTCCTCATTTTCTGTCATGAAATACTTCAGAATATTACCTGGAGCACCACAGATAAATTCAAGGGTACTGACATAGCCTGACTAGAATAGTAACTAGTTGTACCTTTCGTGTGCTGCAGTATTCTCTGTAGTAAGACGGGATACTTTGTTATTCGTTGTGTGACTAACAACATACACTCAGGAATGCTTAGCCGTCGGACAACAGAGCTGCTCATCTTTTTCTGGAAAACAGAAACAGATGTGAAACATGGGACTGTTTCCATTTTAGAGTCTTGAGCAGGAAACAAAACGAGGAAAAGAATAAACACTTTAGGCTTCTTTTACAAACTAACTGTTTTTACTGTGTGAAATTTGTGAAGGCAAAATCATTTGAGATGGCTACCTTGATGAAAGCTTGAAAACGTTTGTCTTTGGTTTGAAGCTCCTTGTAGAAGTTCACAGCTTCATTGTGTCTGCTGCAGAACTTCCCATAGACCTTCTTCATTCTCTCGGCACTGGAACCTGAGAACTAGGGAGGAATAAATAGTGGAAAAATTGTATGTTACTTAAATGCTAGACTAGCATTATGCTTACTATAAATGCTCCAGACATTACAAATCAATGCATTTCTACAGATCCAGAGGCATTTTGTTGATGTTCCATCACAAGTTTGAGCCTGAACGTACCTGAGAGACCAGCACATCACCAATCTTTCGGATGACAAAGCCACCTTCTTCCTGGCTCCCTGACTCTTTCTTCCTTTCGAGCAGCTGTGAGAAGAACTGTGTGTGCAAGTCTAGAACGTCATCTAACATGGGGAACATCTTCTCTACAGTCTGAACCTCCAGTTGAACCTCTCTCAGTAGCCCTTTACTGTAAACATCAGCCATAATCTTCAAGGTCCTCACATGGTGCATTTCGGTCTGGATGAGTTCTAATAATGAGAAGGCAGGAACTTTATCACATGACCTTACAAGTGTGTCAATGACCTCACTCGACAGTTTCAATACTTTTTCTCACAAAGCTTGAAAATGAAAGCAGACGCTTCTTTGGAGGGTCTAGTGTGACTCTTACCGTAAATGACATCTTGCCTCTTGATAACATCCTTTTTAAGCTGTTTCAAGAATTTCTTGTCCACCGTAAAGCTCCAAGAATCTGCTTCCAGCTCTTTGGCATCAGCTTCAAATTCTCCCATCAGCTGACTATCCATCATCTCTGTACCTGCCGTCCACATAAACCAGTAAGAATGATGCCGTTTTCTAGAATATACACTTATTTCTGTTTATATACAGTGAATGCCAATCAATTGTAAAGATCGGCTACATAACCTGTGGTAAGATTTTTGTAATGTTTTGGAAGAAGACTATTATGCTTAACAAGGCTGCATTTATTTGATAAAAATACAGTAAAAACAGTTAAATTGTAAAATACTATTGCAATTTAAAAAAGCCTTTTTTCCCAATTTTATTGAAACTGTAATGTATTGCTGTGATGGCAAAGTTGCAATGTTGAAAACAGTAATAATAATCATAATATATTTACAATTGCAAACAATTTAATAATTAAATTATAATGAATAGCCACACTGTAAATAATTAATACAATATTCATAACATGTTTGGACTCAAGACAGGTGTGTATTTTGTTGGTAATGATTCAATTACGAGATGAAGAGACGTACCCTCATCGGTAAGAGATTCTGTGGACTCGCTGACTTTACTGGTCTTGTGAAGAGAGTCGGTCGACTGGGACAGAAACTTCAGAGTCTTTAGAGGAGGGTCTTCAATTTGCCTGAATGTGCAAAGAGCAGAAGATTTGTTATATACTCTATGTTTTAATGCCTTATTGATTTTATAAAACAGTGACCTCAAAATCAAAATATCAAGTGCACATTTCTCATCTGTTTTAAAATGATGAATTAAATGCAACAGTAAAGAATAAACTAAAATCATGACAGAAATCTTGTCAAGACATTCAATGGTGCAAAACTGTGATTGTAAGAGCAATTACAATATTAAATCTAAAGACATCTGTATGTTATCAGCTAGCATTGGCACTGACCCAGCGATGTTATTAATGGACATGCTCTTGGACAGCGGGTTGCTGTTGAAAGACATGATACTGCTGGGGCTTTTCCGAGGAGGGGCGAGAGTAGCGGGCTGATCATCAGCAACAGAGATGGTGGACCACGGACGTTCCCGTGCTGGGAGGGCTAAACATATTAACAAGTTTACACGGTCAGACTTTTGAAATAAAGCAGAAATACATAAAACATGAAAAATGCATGATTATATGAGGACTTTACTTTTACTTCTAAGCGTCACTCCAGGCATCGAGGCAGAATCTGGAACAGTCTGCTGCTGTTTTTGCTGCTGAAAGAAATATTTGAATCGAGTCTTTAATCTTTATAGATCCATATTATGATATTAAAAGAAGAGTTCATTTGCAGCAAACAGGTTTGGAAAAGTAAATACAGACAGAATCTTCAATTTGGGGTAAACTTTCCTTTTACTTATATTATTCCTACAGTTCTGGTCATAAAACTGACAATAATTAGCAAAGAAACATATGAAATGCGCAAAAGTACTGTTTATGACAGTCATATGAGAACCAGTATAAAAGACCGTGGATTACCTTCATTTTGACCTTGGCACAAACAGGAAGACTCTCTCTGCAGCCTTTGTGGACTTGTGCATTGCAATCTGAAAACATACAAACAAACAAACAAACAAACAAACAAACAAACACAAACCGTACGGTCAGTAAAGAATGCACAGGCCTTTATCCATCAGTTTAGTTCGATATTCCACTTGTTCTCATCCAAAAGCAGATAGAATAAGCCTGAAGCTGGAAAAAACAGCAGCAAACAGAATAGAAATCTGGAAGAAAAGTGGCACTGAACAAACACTGTCGTTTCCTGCTTCTCCGTTTGTGTAGGAGAGAGTGAGATTAGCCTTTTCCTGCCTGACTCCACCTCTGCTACACAGCTGATGTTTGCCACAAATTTAACCACAAACACTTCGGTTGAATCATTACTAGTCTTGAACATTTAAAGATTTCATGTATACGTCAAGTCAGTTTTTATACTTGTTTTCTCTATGAAAACAAGCTAACCTTGTGCATTTCAGAAGTTACATTGAAAAACAAAATGGGTTAAAATTAAAATTCAGACACAATATATATATATATATATATATATATATATAAATAAATATATGACATAAGTGATTGGTTATTTAAAATGTACAACCAATCTGATGTTATGTAGATTTGCTGGCAATATAATAACCAAAAACCTTAACTTTAATGCTAATTCAAAACATACCTGCACAGATGGTGCTTTTGTCTTTCTCTGTCAGTGTACTTTGCACCTCATGACCACAAAACTACAGCATAGTTAGACACACCCAAAAGAAAGCTTTATAAAAACAAAACCACACACAACAATCTCAGATCGTGTGCATGGTGGTATCAAGGGCTTAAACAACCTACATGTTTGAAGGCATAGAGATTGTGAAAATTTCCCTGCAAGTTCACAACCTTCCCCACTCAACATACACTACCTATAGAAGACCAAACCTGCAGAAATTAATAGACAGACAGACCGACAGACAGACAGATAGACAGATGTAACAATAGGAAAATAAATAAAGGAATAAATGATTTGATAAAACAAATATAATTCATTTGCAATAAAATTTAAGCCCGAATTTACTTTTTATAACCTTTTTTTCTTTATTTATTATTTTCTGTATTTATTGTTATTCTTTTTAGCTTTTATTTACTTATTCTTTCATTTATGTTTTTACATTATTCTTATATTTATTTAGTTAATTCATTCATTTATTTATTTTTAAGTTTATTTATTTATGCGTTCATTTTTTACTTTATATTTATTTATTCCCACGTGTATTTATTTCCAGATTTATTTCTTTTTACTATGTGTGCAACTTGGAAATAAGGGAGGTGGTCCTTGAGGAGCTCCGGTGAATCACTGGTTGAGAGCTCATATTTTCACCGATTCACATTATGTCTAATTATTTTATAGCGACTGAATTCTGCTACTTATCCTCACTATTTTGTCATTAATCCAGAAACCATCAACATTGCCGATGAGTTTCTAGGTTGATGACGTCTCTAGACACACCCAGTGAAGGTTTCTAAGGCTTGTGTTTATTTTGTAATCACAGAGAAAATATTGACTTCCAAAAGCATTGCAAGCCTAAGTTTATCGTAAACCAATTGCACCAAAGGTTTCTACGGTCTACTCAGGATCACAATGCTTTTTGGAGACGTGGCACTGGACTGTTCTGGTCTTTCTTAGAAGCCATTGGTTGGTTGGGAAACAACCTCGATCATTTCACCTGTTGCAGAGTCGAGATTTTCTCTGGGATTACAAAATAAACTGGCATTAGTGTGGAAACCTACCGCCCACTGGGTGTCATCAACCTAGAATCTGACAATGTTGGTGATGATTCTGGGCTTGATGACAATGCTGTGTGAGGAAGGATCACACAAGTAGCTGGATTCAGCTTTGTGCTTCTATTTCTGGAAAATTGTGGTCGCTATAAAATAATTTAACATCATAATGAGAATCGATAAAAATAACTCTCCAGTTGATCTGCCTCATCCCGTATAAACTCCCGTATAAATTTCTCTCATTTAGTTAGAGCTGACTATTGACGCTTATAACCAATTATGCACTGGAGCTCTGCAAGGACCGCCTCCCTCATTTCCATATTGCACACGGAAAGTTAAAAGAAATAAACTAATAAATAAATCTGGAAACAAATACATGTGGGAATAAATAAATATAAAAATAAATAAATGCATAAATATAACAATAAATGAAAGAATAAGTAAATCAAATTTAAAAAGAATAAAAATGAATGTAAAAATAAATACAGAAAATAAAAAATAAAGAAAAAAGGTAATAGAAATTAAGGAATAATACAAATGAATTGTATTTGTTTTATCAAATCATTTATTCCTTTATTTATTTCTTATTATATTTATTTATTTGTTTGTTTGTTTGTATATTTATTTTTAATTTCTGCAGGTTTGGTCCTTCATAACTACCATTCAAATCTTTGGGGTCAATAAGATTTTTATTTTTATTCATTTTATTTAAATTTTTTTGTAATTCACACTTTTATTCTGCAAAAATGTATTTTTGATCAAATAAGCGCTGTTTCTCATGCATTCAGCATTCTTTGATGAATAGACAGTTCAAATCAGCATATTAGAATGATTTCTGAAGGATCGTGTGACACTGAAGACTGGAGTAAGGGTGCTGAAAATTCAGCTTCGACATCACAGGAAAAAAGTACATTTTAAAATACATTAAAATAGAAAACAGTTATTTTAAATCGTAATAATATTTTATGATATAGCTGTTTTTCCTGTATTTCTGATCAAATGAATGCAGCTAAAACAGTAGTGTATTTATTAGTGTAACAGCGTATTAAACTGTTAAATAATAATAATAACAACGTTATCACACAAGACGTGTGTGTGTCTCGAGCATCAGTCACTTTTGGGAAACGAGAGGAAACGGTGATGAGTCTGCCAGTACATCCTCTGAGAACAACAAGCAGAGAGAGCAATGGCGGTAGCGGTGTGCTGACAGGATGTTCCAGCACACTGACTGCTCTCAGTGCAGCGCTGAGCCCTGCCAGCTGTGTGCGGGTGGAGCCACAGAGTGATGCAACACTGTGTAAGGCCTGACTGGGCAGATAGCCATGATTACTCCTTTATTTTTTTTCTTGCTTTCTTCAAAACTCTGCTCACTCTGAGATGCATATTAACCCAATTCTCCACACATATCGTGCACAACGGTGTCTCTCCAGAAACCTGCTCATGCGTGGCTTTAAATCACAAAAACTATCCTAGAAGCTGTCGCTGACTAGCTAATTAAAATAGCTTCTTTATTTCAAGAGACAATCTGAAGGCATTTTCTCTATGGAATAAAATTTATTTAACCAATTTCTTGTGAATCTCTTGCGAAGCAAGCTTCTGCAAAAAACACTTTCGCAGCAGTAAATTAAACTCTGTGCATGACTGCGCTGCAAATGAAAGCAAAGGAGGAAGTGCCAAAAAATGACACCAGCCTATGGCAAAACAAAAGAAGCAAGTGAAATGACTGCACAGAATAGAACAGAGCACTATTTTACAAACTTTTTGTTTTTGTGTATATTTAATTGAATAAATACACAACTGATACCAATCCAAATATATTTTAATTAAACAGAAGTACTGTATAAAGTTTGCCATTAATATCATAACAAATTACATGCAGAGAGGAGAAGAGTATAGTATAAAGTTTGAAAAAGTTGTAGAATAGAAAGTATAGAACAGTAGAGTAGAAGAGAGCAGAATATACAATAGAAAAGAATAGAAATAAAGAAAAGTAAAGACCATAAAAGAAAATAGATGAGTAGAATGTAGAGAGTAGAACTGAAAAGAGTGTAAAAGAATAAAATGTCAATAATTGTAGAATAGAGAGTAAAGCACAATAGAGTATAGAATAGAGTATAGAATAGTAAAGAAGATTATAGAGAGTAGAATAGAGTTCTGTACTCTATAATAAGTAAAGTGCTCTTACTGGTGCAGAGGAAGGCATCTTTAGTGTTGATGGGTTTGTTGCACTGTTGGCAGGGGATTGTGGGTATTGTCATGATCGCAGTGAATAGATGTCCATTTGAGGTTCTCCTCTCCTTGTCTTTGGTATCTCGCTCGCGCTCCTTATTCTTGTCTTTCTCCCTCTCCTGCAAAATATAAGCCAAAATGTGAATGAATGAATAAATCAGAGTATAGATGTGTGATGTACAGTGCTTTCAGACAGTGCGAGCTGTGCATTAGACTCGGTTACAGCGAGGTCCTGGCCCAGATGGGAGATTAAATGGGAGCGGAGCACATCCATCATAAAACTCACAGTGTCAGCAGAGCATTGCTGCATCCATCACAGGAGAAGCCTCATCAGCTGCACAATCGATACTTTCATTCATATTCATCATTCTTTTTAAGCTGCAGAGATGAAACACACTTTCATACATTCTCAACATCTATCTATCCTCAATATCACATTTTCAACATCTGCATGTTCTCAACATCATCTCTCCCTACTCATCTACATCCATCCATCCATCCTCTATATCACGTCACGTCACGTGACATCACATCCATCCATCCATAAATGTATCTACCAACTTCCACCCATGTACCCATCCATCCAGCCTTCCATAACCTACCCATCTACCTATCCATCTACCCATCTTCCATCAATCTACCCATGTATCCATCTACCTAGCCCCTAACCCCCCATTTACCGATCTATAAAAGTATCTCTACCCATCAATCCAACAAACAATCCACCCATCCATCTTATCCATCTATCCACCCAACTACCTATCAATCATCCAACCATCTACCCATTCATGAACCTTCCATCCATCAAATACACTCCAAATCCTTTTTCCTTGTTTCTTTGGCACCTTACATGAAGTGTCAAAACCACAGCATGCTCACTCCATTACAGTGTGCTTGAGAAAAGATAGCTCTAGTGGAGCCAAATCGCAGATTGTGGCCATTTTCACAGACCACCCTGATTACAAACCCTGGCTGATCTGCTCTAACTGTCACATACCAAGATTGTGACCACGTGCAAACCACAATAGGAAAACAACAACAACAAAAAAATATTGGTAGAATTCAACTAATAGGATTGTCTCATTAATTCTTAGTATCCAATACCTGCTAAAAATAATTAAAATGTTGCTGCACATTTAATGAACTAGTATTCCAGTGATTATGCAAAAAAATATTGGTAGAATTCAATGAATAGGATTGTCTCATTAATTCTTAGTATCCAATACCTGCTAAAAATAATTAAAATGTTGCTGCACATTTAATGAACTAGTATTCCAGTGATTATGGATGGGTGGCTTAATATCATAACACCAGGAAAAAATTATTTGGCTACAAACTGTTTAAGGAGGAAGAGGGTCAAAGTGCACTTCCCAAAGAGTTTAAACATGACTAAAATGTATAGAATGTATAGAAAATTCAATAATAAAAAAAAAACTATTTGAACAACACAAGTGATTCAAGTAATTCACGCAATTCTCAACTGGAGTGAAACAATGCTCTCGGGAAGCACAAAAAAAAAAAGTAAAAATAAGTTGCCAAGGCAATAAATTAACACAACAAACCTCTAAAAATCATAATCACAAACACATCAGAACATCAAATAAATGTCTCTTTTCACTATACATGACAAAAAAATCTAACATCTTCTCTTTGATATCACAGTCCTACCTCAACCAGACCACCAGTATTCTTGATCTTCAGTGACCGACCCTGCGGTAAAAACCTACGACAAAGCATAGACATCTCAGATGCAAGGTAGCCAGTGAGCGCACTGGCCTGAAGGTACGGCAGATGAGGTTGAGAGTCTGTCTAAACAAACACATAAGTTCCCATGACGGAGAGCAGACGAGCCAGCCAGAGGAAGTGACTTCAGTTTCTTTCTGTCATCTTTCACATCGGGGTTCAACTTAAAGATACAGTGCACTTCCTTTTACCATAGACCCTCCCTAGTATAAGAGGCAGCTTTTTGTTTGCATTCTGTCATTTAGCCAATTCAATATAGATCGAAATTCTAATCGACACTGCAGTTAATTCAAACCCGGAGTGACCATGTTACATTAAACAATTAAGATGCATCCTGTCTTCATCACTGGCCTAGTTACCAATATGACACTATTCCATACACAATGTAAAAAAAAAAAAACGATGTGGCAAATTAAGGTGTGTGGGTTTCTTAGGTCAAATAATGTGTATAAATTCCTAAACCACATTTGAGGACATAAACCATATATGGGGGCCCAGCTGATTCATGTGGACATCAAAAAAGTGTCAAGAAAGTTCTCTGAAATTGTGAAGTCATAGATTTTAACATGCATCTGTTTTCACAGAATTGCATGAGCTCTAAAGCTTTAGTGTGAGCGAGTGCATTTAACAGAGCCATAGAGAGACCACAGCTTGCTTCAACATCCTGTTGAACTTCCCTACCGCGAGCTCTTGTACGCCAGACAGTGTGTGCACAGAGTTGCCTGCGCAAGAGCAAACCTTTTAACAACTTCAGATAGCGCAGGGGTTGCTGAGAGCTTTCACACCATCAGCAACCCTATCATCTACAGGGACCACAGGGAGAAAACCTCAAAAGTTAATTAGCAGGTGCATGCTGCTGCATCAAAGAACACCATTAGCTCAGCATGATGAGGCACACTAAAACGATAACATTTGTTTCCACTAATAAGGTCTGAGATGCTTCAGACAGGCCCACATGAAGGAAATGTATTGGTTTTTGATTGGAAGAATCTTAGTTCGACTACAGCTGAAACATACACACACACACACACACACACACACACACACACACATATATATATATATATTTAAACATTAAATTATAAATATTAAATCATAATCTAAATTGTTTCATTATATACCAACCTTGCTCTTCTTGCTCATTTTGCTCTTGAGGTAACTGAATGTCCTGCTCACTTTCGTTCCTCCAACTTTGCCTTCACTGTCACTCCGCAATGGCCCCGGGTCCTCCTCTGATATACTGAACGAGACGAAAGATGATAAATGGGAAAATGTAAAACTGGTGCTGCATCTCAATTTGCAGACTATCCGTCCTAAATGGTATTCAAAATTAGACTTAGTGTCTCCCTATTTGTTGAAATGAGTGTCCCAAAGTTACCCGGATGGTTTACTATTTCCAGTGAAAATTCAAAGTGCAAATTCGTGCACACTCTAATGACCCATTGTGCGTTGGATGCGGTCTAGATTAGAATTACAAACACAAATAAAAAGTGTTACACAAATAAAAACTACAAATGGTATATATGCTAGACCAACAGTTAAGTAGAGAAAGGGGTTTGAGTGATTAATATTCAATATCTAACCTGATGAAAAAAATATTTATTTAATATTATCCACGTTCTATTTCATCTGCAATAACATTTTGAACTTTTATAAAGATACGTTTGGTCATTAACTTTTAAATGCATCATTATGGAAACACATGAGGTCAGTTCTCGGCACAAAAGACCCGCGACTGGCAGATCAGCGCGTTACTTAATTTCTCTCCAGGAAATTAACTGAAACTAAATGTGGATTATGTTAACTGTGACAAGATGATTGACAGGCCAGTTTAAACAGTGACAGGATGCATATCACACTAAGCAACAGCGGTTGAAGTAGTATGTCCCAAAGCTTGCCTAATATTCTGCTACACACTCAAAAGTATGTAATTTTTCTTCACAAATAGAGTACGTACTTTTAGGGTATAGTAAAAGTAGGCAAATTGGGATGAAGCATAAAATCTGGACATTAACATGTTAACATGTAGCCAATTCAAACATGTGATGCAGGGGTCGTACCAGTTCTCTAAAGATCCTGATTCACAAATAGAGTACGTACTTTTAGGGTATAGTAAAAGTAGACAAATTGGGATGAAGCAATGAAGGGATGAATCTGGACATTAACATGTTAACATGTAGCCAATTCAAACATGTGATGCAGGGGTCGTACCAGTTCTCTAAAGATCCTGATGTGCCTGTGAATGAGCCCAGTTCTGAAACGAGAGAAAAACCATTGATTAAGTACTGTGGAGACAGGACTACGACTAACTAAATGACATAAACGAGACCACAGAACAACAAATGGCATTATTATTCACTTTTCAATGAGCCTCTGGAGTTTTGTACTTGTACAAAAATAAATTACACAAGACGTTTTATGGCATGAATAGACTCTAAGGCACAGCCCTGCAGAGAACAAAAGCAATTCTTCAAGCAAAATGCCACATTTATACAAAACTCAAAAAAGCTTAAAAAAAACAGGCATTGTAATGCAACCACAAAAGCTTAACTGTGAAAGATGAAATGATTGATAATGTTTTGCAAGGACTGGAGAAACAGGCTTATTATTATTTTTGTTGTTGTTGTCTTGTATAGTACATGACTATGATGTGTTTGTACAATTGTTTTTTATGATACCTGTGACAGTTGAGTTTGACTTAGATATACAGTATATTCAGTTAAAGAAAAAAAAAGTGTAAAGAATTATATTAAATCAATAAAAATGCAACAAATTGTGAAACATTTTTCTTAGTTCCATTGTTGGCATAGTTACTGCATTTAGCCTCTAGGGGCAGTACAATTTACTCTGTATAATAAGCTTGAATAGGAGAAAGTATATTAACATTACATACACATATACATATACATATATACATACATACATACATACATACATACATATATATATATATACACATACATATATATACACATACATATATATATATATATATATACATACATACATACATACACATATATATATATATATATATATATATATATATAAAGCTTTAAAATGTCAAGTGATTTTGGAGGTAAATTAGACAGATTTAGGTAATTTACAGGTAAATTACAGATACTGATTTGTAACGCTTTTATAACTAATATATATATTTTTATATACATTTCTTTTCACAAGGAACTAAGCAGCTGTGAAATCTATAATCTATAAGCAGTGCTATGAAAAGTGTTCATGTGGATCTGAATGACTCTGAAAGACATGGACAGAGATGAAGCCAATGGAAGGAAACTATACAGCTGTGGCAATGTCTCATTTGGGAGACCAGCTATCCATTCGTCCAATAACCCACAGGAATTACTTGAGCAAAGGTATGTGTAAAATACAATTTTTCTGTCAGATGAAGAGCTGAGAAGAATTTTAATCAAAAGCATCACAAACACACACTTCCGCCATACATACTATTGTGCTATTGTGTTACTGCAGCTGTAACAAACCTCAGCACTCAAGGGTGCAATGTACTTTGAAATATCTGTGCCATTAAACCAAATGTATTATGATTTAGGAAGCTATTATAAACTTATTAAAGGGATAGTTCACCCAAGAATGAAAATTTGATGTTTATCCACTTATCCCCAGGGCATCCAAGATGTAGGTGACTTTGTTTCTTCAGTAGAACACAAACAAAGATTTTTAACGAAGAAGAAGAAGACGCGTCACTCGCCAGCTGAAGAAGAAGACGCGAACGTGCTCAGGATGAGCTCAGGACAGTTCGGACATTGCAGTAAATCAGAGGTAAAAAACGATATAAATACTGTTCAGTTTCTTGCA
>NW_015536561.1:854331-855844 GCF_001515605.1 Sinocyclocheilus anshuiensis
CTACTTCTTGGTTGCCCTGGGGGTAAGCAGATAAACATCAAATTTTCATTTTTGGATGAACTATCCCTTTAATTCAACTAGTCTTAACTTTCTCAGAAAGATTACATACATATAAGTTCAATAAGTTATTGCATAACTTGCTTATTTTGGTACTTCAGTCATGCAGTATTAATTTTCTATAATTTTGTATTAACACAAGTTAGATAAATCCAACTAGAATAAAATACTAGTACGCAGATCAATCATTCTTAACTTTGTCATAAAACTCAACACATGAGACAAAAGAATTATATAAAAAAAAACACAATTAAAAATAAATGTAATAATAAAAAAAAAACAATTATTGAATAGGTATTTTAGAAATTATTTAAATAAGCCGGTCTGATCAATAACATAGTAACACAAGGGAGGTATGGGGGACACACTTCAAGCAGGAATCGGATAGGGGCCACGCCAGGCATTGTGGGATATTCTTCTACTTACTGACTGCCTCCTCCTCATCACTGGATGAAGAGCCAATAGAAAAGAGAGTTTTAGATTTGGGGAGCATGGGCGAGATGCTGAAGGAGATTCTTCGTTTGGGTCGCGGCCGTCCGATCGCTTGTGGGTTCCATGATCACATGAGCAAAAAAGATCAAAGCAGGCATTATAATAAAACTGGGTGCTAATACACTGACAGTAAAATGTCCACTCCCTTAAAGTGACACCACAGTGAAAGGGAACCACGGGAGGTCCACATCTGATGAGTTGAAGAATACCAACAATCCCAGTTGATACAGGACATTTTTGTAGTATAAAGATCCCAGGACGTGAAATCGGGTGTTAGATATGACTGACAGGAAGTGAGTGGTCAGTGTGTGGTTATACATGACCGAATATTTCCACTACTAATCTTACCACAAGGGCATGGAAGAGACCAGCAAAGAAAGAAAACCCTCTGAACTCTGCAACAACTGATCTAAAAGCACTTTTGAAACTTATCAAATATATTTGAGCCTTTTTTAATGTATAAAATATGTTGTTGTCATTACAGTGCTGCAGAGCTCAGAGTGGCACAATGAGACACAGGACAGGAGTGAAAATTAAAGAGGTATTTAAACTCACCATCTATGTCTTTGTGACTGATGGCCAACATGGAGACAGACTTGGTGAGAAAGGGTTGTGAATGTGGGACACATCTTCGTCCAGACTGGATGGGCTTCTGAAAGCAGGAAACATGACAAATCAGTTTGAGTAATTAAATGCAATGAAATTAAAACTACTAAATCAGATATAACTCTTATATCTGATTCAGCACATTAGAACACATTGCAGTGTTTTTTTTAGCCTTCTTTCCTTGGCATAAAGGAAGACTCTCAGTAAATAATTTCATTTTCTTTCCAACTGTCATTATCACATGACTAATAGCGCTTTTCCACTGCATGGTACGGCACGGTACTGTTCAGTACGGTTCACTTTTGGGGGGTTTTCCACTGGGTACAGTACCTGGTACCTGGTACTTTTTTTAGTACCA
>NW_015536561.1:855855-869877 GCF_001515605.1 Sinocyclocheilus anshuiensis
GCACCTTTTTTAACAACCAAAAAGTGTCTGTTTCGTTGTCTGTTGAGGAAGTACAGACGTTCCTCTCGTTGATAGCAGAGGAGCGGATCCAGCGAGCTTGATGAATGAAAAAGTTTTTCAGGAGTCGCGGCAATAGAGGCGGCGCAACTATAACGACATGTGAATAATCCCGCCCACTCTAAAGCGGTACTGAACTGCAGTGGAAACACAAACCGAGCCGAGCCATACCGTACTCTACCGTACTGAGCCGTACTGTGCCGAGCCGAGTCGTACCACGCAGTGGAAAAGCGCCATTACATACATCATGAACATAGCGTCCATGATGTCATAGTCTTTTATGGTGTTTTTGTGCTCTTTGGACCTTGACAGTGACCATAAACTGCTGCTGCATGTAAAAGAGATTCACAAATATTAAAAAATTGTCATCTTTTTGGCTGAATTATATATCAATATTTACACAGTGTTGTTATAAAACAATGTTTAACAAAAAATATTTGTAATAATCATAAAAATAACCACAATAAATACATATAAATAAAAAAGTATATGATAAAATATTGAAAAAAAAATCTAGAATAATATAGTTAATTTAAATGGTTTGAATAATATACTTACAAAAATAAAAATCAAAATGATATATTGATATCAATGAAATGATAACATTAAAATATAAAAGATCTAAAAATTTAGTTTAAATGGTTTAAAATTAACCTACTAAAACTATAAATTTAAATAATATATTAATTTTAATGATATTATAATATATACAAATAATGCAATATTAAAGTAAAAAATTAAATATAGTTTAAATGGTTCAAGTTATATAGTTAGCTTTAATAGATTGTTACTTACTTTGATGATATAGATTTCAGCTGATATGTGGTGACAGGTGCGTGTGGTACAGTACTGATATGTGGTACAGTATATAGGCTTTTTGCAATGTCTGTGAATGCTGCACAACCAATCAGATTTTAGTGCTGGATCTATCCATTTATAAATAATGCTTCACCTGACTGTCCAAACTGCTGCAGTCTCGCAGGTCTGATTCCTGTTCCTCTTCTGTCAGGGACACAAGAGAGCCTCTCTCTTCTCTGTCCAGCTTTGACGGACAGTTTGGTTCCTGGCTGGCCTCCCCCATGCACTGGTTAAGGCTTTTCCTTCCTTCCTTATCTGCTGCAAGTCCTTCCAGGCTGTAACTGTGAAAATAAGCATATTTGATTATGCTTGAATTTTATTGCGGTTCAGAGTTTCAAAAAAAAAAAAAAGTTGAGATGGTGACCACATGCACACAGAATCGCCAAAGATCTTTTACCTTTTTTTGGGTGACATTCAAGCACACGCAAGATGAAGCTAGACGCAAATTCATTCAGATTTACATGCACAAAGAATCAAATGACAATGAGCAAAAAGTCTACTAGCAAATGATGACAATACAGGCTTGACCTCAGTCTGTGAAAGTTGCCGATGACGATCACAATCCATTGACTCACGCTATACAACCAGCCCTTGACATTTCCTCAAAGCAAAATCATTCAAGCTCTGCCACCGAAATGGTTAGCCATTTTCCACATTGTGCAAACTAAAGCAAAACTTCGTACAGTGGCCTTAACAAGTATTTGGACACTAAAAAAAAGTTTGAATGTCACTGAATTAAGTATCAAATCAAATCGCATATATTTTAAAGAAAATAGCCAAAGACAATCAATTTAATAAAGGTTATTTGTTGGGTTTTAAATGATAAAATCATTATATAGCAAAAAAACAAAAAAAAACTACATAAATTAGGACACTTCCTGGTTTTCCAACATTATTAGTGTGTCAATCACATTATGAACTTAAAGGCAAGTGACTCATACATCCACTTTGAGATCACTAGGTTAAAATTAATTACAAAAATTACTCAGAAAAGTGAAGTTGGTTCTGAAAAAGCATAATTTGTTTGCGGATGCCATCAGTCTCATTGAATGTAATGAAATTCAATTTAAAGTGCAAGTATCCATATACATTTTGGGATGAGTATGTACAAACTACATGCTAAATATATTTTAGAATTATTTAAACTTATTAAAAACCTAAGTGTTGAGAGCAGCTCAACATAAGTGTGATGTGTTCTGAAATTCTTTCTAACAGGAAACACTTGAAAAGGTGACAATGTGGTTATATTTTAAAAAATAATAATAAAAACATCTCACCTCTCATCAGGTTTTGAGATCCAGATCAGTATGTTAGTCATAGTTCATATTAATTATTACCTGCTGTGATACTGTACTTTAGTCTACATCTCTAGCTAAACTAATTCATTTAAGTGGCCGGTTAGTCTCTGACTCAAAAACAAAGAAATCAACGGAAATGACTACAAGAGTGCTTGTGGTCTCACATGTTTGTCCGGAGAGACGAGAAGACTAAACCATAGAGAGGAAGTAGACTACTACACAAACACACAATGCACTATGAACACATATACACCAGTCTTTACAACACACTTTTTGTGCTCCTATAATGCAATTAATGCTGTATCATACCACAACAAGATGTTTAAAGATTTTAGACACTTCCTCTTTGTCTTTCTTTACCTTCTTTCATTTATTTCGTCATTTTCGGAGCGCAGGACAACCGAAGGACACCAGCTCATGCTTCATGAAGTGCATAAGATGCAGGATGAATGGATGGATAGATAGAAGAAGGGATGTATAGAAAGACAAAACAGGAACTTGTTAGTAACAAGGTCTAAAAGAGGCCCTTGACTGTTTAACCGTTACGTATCTTTCTTGTATGCAACACCACACAAGGTTATTAGAGTTAACTAAAAAACTAAAAGTCAAAAACAATAAAATTAAGATGAAAACAGAAAAATATAAAAACTAATTCAAAATATTAATAAAAACTATAATAGTATCTCAAAGGGATTTATGGGATTTGATGGGACCTGTTTTCTGCTCATGCCTTTTGATTTTTTCTCTCCCAGTTTTTACATGGGCTGTTCAGAAAGGATTTGGTGGGGCCCCTGAGTGGAAAAACTGAAAATAGATGGTAGTACCTTCTCCTATGGCCTGCAGACTTGTGTTCCACTTCACCACGTGTCGTACTGGAAAAAGTGATGGATGAAAATAATGATGAGAAGATGAATGACCAGAAATAATGAACCAAAATTAATATGAAGAGCTGATGAGATGATTGACAGCCTTAAGAATGTTCACTAGAATGATTAATGAAACTTGAAGAAAACTGTTTTTGATGATACCAATGACTGATAATTATTCAATATAAATATTTATTCGATAATTATTTTTTTAATAGAATAATTTATTATTATATCCTCATATATTTGGGCTGGTAAGCCTCCACGTGTACACAAGTCAACTCTTCAAAGAACCAAACAAGAAGGGGGTCTCGCTCTTCCAAATTTCCTTTTCTACTATTGGGCAGCTAATATTCAGAAAATATATGCATGGTGTAACTCCCCGGATATTAATTGGTGTATGATAGAAGCTAGCTCCTGCACATCATCCTCGTTACCAGCATTAGTTTTTGATCCCAACTTGCGGTGCCTCTCTAAATACACCACTAACCCGACTGTACTTTCTTCGCTTAAAATCTGGAAACAGTTTCGTCACCACTTTAAATTAAATACTTTATCCATTTATATGCCGATTTGTGGTAATCACCTTTTTACACCTTCGGCTTTGGATTCAACTTTTGCACAGCTCAGGGAGAAGGGGTTGGTATCGTTTCAGGATTTGTTGTCCGATCACACATTTGTGACATTCAATGATTTGCTGAGTAGATTCATCTTTCGAAATCACACATCCATATATCCTCAATTTATGGCCTGTTGCGCTCCTCACAGTTCCCTCATCTTCTAGCACTCAAGGAAACCTGGGAGAGGGAGCTAGGACTGGATCTTGATGGCAAGGGACAAAGAGTTTACATTTAAAAAAGCACAACCATTATTTAAACCATGATGTTCCTTTTTTTGTGTCTTAAGAGTATTAGAGGTCATCTGAGTGTTTATTATCAGCAGGAATACAGTCCTGTGTGACCTAGATACAGCTCTTTCTCACAGAACAGCTGCCTGCTGACAAAGCCCACAGAGGAAAAGACCCTTACACTACTGGGATTTCCCTTCACAAACACAGTCACATACGACTGTAAATGATTCAGAGCTGTACACAAAGCTGAAGTAATGCCAAGATGATGAGACAAAAACCAAAACTGAGCAACTGAAAGCGTAAAATCAAATATAAAATGTATACTATGCATGTATATGATTGCATTATAAAGACAGACGCAATGAATGATTAAAGGGCAAGTGGGTGGTATATTGATAATAATACTTGATCCTATTATCAGATGATTTACAGGAAATGACACATTTATAAGAAAAAAAGTGACGAGACATGTAGGCCAAGTTTGGAAACCCATACTCTAAATTTATCTACTGCTTTTAACCCATCCAAGTGCACGCACACAGCAGTGAGCAGTGAACACACACACACACACACACACACACACACACACACACACACACTGTGGGCATACACCCGAGCAGTGGAAAAACAAACTTTTACCAAATATATTTAGGATTCTTTTTATGTAGTATTTCTCTTATTTATAACATTGTGATATTTAATTTCACATATTAAATAACTGATTAGCCTATTATCTCTGGTAGCTTAGCTTAACGCTAATCAATTAGCATGCTATCTTAGCTCCCATTGCTACAAATGACACTTAAAATGTTATATTTTAGTTATTTAGAAAAAGATAGTGGGACATCTCAATAGCTAAACAATAAGCCTGGTAGCTTAGCATACCTCTAGTCCAGAGCTGTCCAAACTCGGTCCTGGAGGGCCGGTGTCCTGCAGAGTGTGTTTAATTAGGGTTGGAGCTAATCTCTGCAGGACCCCGGCCCTCCAGGACCGAGTTTGGACAGCCCTGCTCTAGTCAATTAACGTTTTTGAACAGTCATTTTGAAGGCTACCTTTCAGTGTTTAAGAGGGTTTAGGATTCTCTCATTTTGCACTACACTGGACTCCCTGCTGAAAAGGAGAGCTAAAACTAGCCTATTCAAGTTGGCTGGTCTTAGCTGGTTTAAGCTGGTCATGGTGGTCTCCAGGTGGTCTAAGGTGGTCTAAGACCAGCCTGCAAACCAGCAAAGATCAGCTAAAACCATCCAACTGTTTCAGTTTTTTGTATACCTTGGATTTAATCCCAAAAACTTTTGTTTTTAGTGGTGGAGATTACCTGCGTTGACTAATCTCCGTCTCCCCCGCTGAATTTTTGCCGGGGCCCCAACTGTGCCTGCGTAAAGGGGACAGGGATCGTATGGAGGTACGTAAAATGGCTGACCGCTCCAGGACCTCTGTCAAGTGGTCCTTTTTCTCTTCCTCCTCTATTTCTCCTGAAACAGGTGAAGCTCCAGGAGATGTGGGCTTTTCCTGACAGGGGTCTGATGTAGGAGCTTCTGTGCTGGCCTGAGAGATGGCGCTAGGGGTCCCGAGGCTGGAGGTGTCGTCTGTGGAGGACGAGTAGGACATGGACACACCGCTGGTGACTGTGACGCTGTCCTCAGCCTTTGATGGAGAAAGTGGAGGAGAATTGGATGAAGTTTGCAAAAACAAAATTATATTTGATGTTTGGTGACAACTAGGAGGACTGGGATTTTGGAACAACTTCCCAACCTGACGGAGCAAAAATTGCACATTATGCCTGGTTAAGACAAAGCACATGTGAAGTCTGCAAAAGACTGCTGATGACGTACCACCTTTACATCTGCAGTTTACATACAGGCAGACTCATTTTTTCTTTCTTTCCGCAAACCCCATGGAGTCTCAGAGTTCTTTCCATCCTTGTAAAGTTTACATAACATAGAAACACACAGCTCTGACATTCATTTCCATTCACAGCGGCTCATTAGTTTTCTCACATGCTGAGACCGCAGCCAAGCAAGGGGTGTGGTGAGCTAGCGGCTACATTACACTAACCGTAATAGATGACTTTATGAGCTACGGAGGGGGAAAAAAGACTTCCAGAACACAAGTCAAGCTCAGGTGAAGTGACTCTACCTGCTTTCGGAGCTAGGAGAAAATGTAAGCATGCTACGGGAAATTCCACGTACAATTCCAGGAGAAAAAGTAAGCTAATCTTAATGCAAGCTTCCTACAAATTTGTATTTTACGAAAAAAAAAAAAAAACAGAACAAAAACAGTGATGACATTTTGTTAAAAGAGGTATTTACAATTTTTTTGCAAAAAAATCATTGTATCTTCAATTTGTGTGCAAACTATTTGGTCAGCCATTTAGCTTTGTATACTGCTAGCTGCTTAGCCTGCTCTCTCAGCATACCACTAGCCAATTAGCCTGCTCTCTCAGAATACAGCTAGCCAATTAGCCTGCTCTCTCAGAATACTACTAGCCAATTAGCCTGCTCTCTCAGCATAATGCTAACTGATTAGCCTACTCTTTTAGCATGACGCTAGCTGATTAGCCTACTTTCTTAGCATGCCACTAGCCAATTAGACTGCTCTCTCAGCATACTGCTAGCCAATTAGCCTACTCTCTCAACATACTGCTAGCTGATTAGCCTGGTAGCTTAACTTAAGCTGCATCCCAAATGATACACTATGCATATATACACTATGTACTCAACCATGTAGTGTATGAATTATATAAGGTTATTTTGTCATTCATAATCGGAGTCTGATAGCCCCTCCCCCTTTGCTACGTAATTAAAGCTGTGAGTGCATGAAGTGTCCAACATTCCACGTTTCGTTTTTTTCAGTTATTTAAGTGCATCATCCGGGTTTTAAAGTGCACTATTTCTTTTTGGAATTTTCGGTGTAAACGCACTACTTGCACTATTAATACTACAAAACATCATGGAATAGTGACTATAAGACTATTCTGCATTTCAAAATAGGATTCTAACGAATGATGGCGGGATCTATGTACCTATCATCAAGGAAACAAAACACTACAGTTCACAAAAAACACTGTCATCCTTTGCGACTTGCTAAGAGCAACACTTGCATGTCAAAGTCTGTGTTAAACAACTTTAAATCAAAGCAAGGGGTTTAAGGGGTGGAGGAATCCACAGGGAAAATTGAGAAATTAGGATGAAGCATGTCTGAGGATGAGGTCATAATTGTGGCCTTGGCCCACTGATCTGCTCACGTCACATGATGTGACTTCAGTGGAGCAAGAAAAAAAAAGCTCCTCCTGTGTAGAGGAGCACCGCTGAAAATGAGACATATTACATAACTGCTTTATCTGGCCGAGGCACAAGCAAGGGGTTCTTCACATGGTAAGGAGACATAGAAACAAAGCAAATAGCAAAAACAAACAGAATTGGATGATATGGGAAACGCAACACAAACCCCGGACGCACCTTATTATTAAAAATGCTGTCCTCGCTCAAATCCTGGCTAAACAGAGAGTCACCATCGCTGGCGGACCCTCGCATGGTGCTCGCTGACTCTTTGTGATGCACGGTCTCGGGTGAGGGGGTCGAAGGGGGGAATTCTGAAAAAAGAATCAGAAAAATATGAAGTCGAAGAGCAACAGAAGAACAACAAATAGAAAAGAAAACACACCAGACTCCAGTGAAATGAATCAATATACAGCGAGTCTGAAAGTGACTAATTTCAGTCCATTTTGTTGCATTTCTGTTCGCAATCATCGCAGACAGGATGTTGATGTCATCTACTTAAATAGAGGATCTTAATTGACTAGAGGAGTCTTTTGTATTGACAGGAAGACATTCATTTAGTCTTTGGAGGATGTGAATGTCGTTTCCCATGCAACACAATGTGGGCACTATTTAGATTGGACACACACAGACACACAGTCTGAGCAAAGAGGGCATCCTTTATTTGTAGTGTGCTGGAAGATGTATAAAAGAGGTTTTGTGTTTTGTTCTGGATGTAACTTTTAACCATCAACTAGACCTATGTGACGCAATGTTGTGTTGTTGACGTCAAATGCCATACATCAGATTCTGTGGTATTTTACTGTAAATTCATGCATCACTTGGAAGAAGCATAGAAACTATGTAGATGCCAAAATGGACATCCTCAAAAACCATTAACATTTGGGTTTCCACTTGATATTCAATGCAAAGTCAGGGTTTTGAAGCCAAACCGGTTTAAAAGCACTGATTTAAGAGTCATGTTGGTTACCTGAAATCACTGAAGTGGATTTCTTCTCCTGGAGTCCAGCATCTTGACTGGCATCAACTGAATAAAATGTCTCCGTCTCTCTGTGGATCTGCAATGACAAAATCAGTCTAGTTTAGAGTTTAATTTAATGTACAAAATAACCATTTCATATACAAATCAGACAATTTTCAATTTGATTGTGTATGTTCTGATCTTAAAATATTTATATCTATCATATAAAAATGCTTGTTATATGTTTAAAACCAAGAAAGAAGAAAACAAATAAATATCAAGGTACAGACTGTCGTCAACAATTCTTATTTTTTTTTATTCTGCATCACTGCAAATAAATGATGCATATATAGCATGTTAGCTATGAACTTATAATACCAAGACAATGATTCCACCATTGTATTACTAAATTGTTTAAAATGTCATTTTCACCACTGTTATTCTATCACAAAATCAAAATAAAACAATTAAATTGGGATGTGGTGGAAATTACATTAGTCGTTTCAGTACAAAAGAACAAAAAAAGAGATAAATACATTTTAAAAAAAGGTCTCTAGAGCCCAGAGCTGGAAAAAAAAAAAAAACATCTGTATTTTCTCAGGTTCTCTCATCTGCTAAAGACTGCTAGAATCCAGCAGGACATACTGATGCATCAGGTGAAAGATGGTTTCCTCTGCTACCTAAACTCAGGACAAGTATGTCAATGGTTTTGTCTTGGATGCCTAAAGCATTTTCCTTCGACCACAGAATTCACTTTCTTGATGAAGAAAGGCTAGGGTTGCCAACTTCAGAAAATTAAAATACGGGACAATCTCCTTAGGTTAATCTCCAAGGTTAAGAATTATGCTATTAGTTACTTAAATATAAAATGTTTTTTCTCGATTTAACAACATTACAATAGTGAAAGACGACTTCCCTTACTGAGCACATCTCTTGCACGGCGGGATGTTGGACTCATGAAAAATAATCACGTAGTTTGTATTCACCAAAACTGATTTACTGAAGTCAAAACACAGACGGAATTGGCGTGAGGTGGGAGCAACGAGCTGGCAGAGGATTCAGCAGCCTTCCTCGAACAGTTATGTTCACGATTTCTGATTTACTTAACGTATACTGCGTGAGGGGGGCTGTGATTGGATGATGACAGGTATCGGTGATCATTCTCAAGTGATCAGCACTGCTGCTGTTGTATCAGTCAGTGGTTAGATCAGCATAGCAGTCAAAAAACGGGACAAGGGAAGTCACATACGGGACAAATCAATTAGGCCCAAAATACGGGACGTCCCGGCTATTAGGGGACGGTTGGCAACCCTAAGAAAGGCACTCATGAACAGAAATATTAGCACTGGTAAGAGCATCTACCTCCTGAGAGTAACATGTGGTTGGAAACCCTCAAGGCTGTGATTTGGGGCAGGAAGGGTTTATGGGGGCATGTGTGGGGTGTTCAGAACAGACCTGGAGAGGAATGTGACCCACATATAAACATCATGGCCCACTAACATTCAACACAGAGCAGCTGTGAATGGGCTGTAGAGGGTTAGCTTAAGGCTACTGCAAGGACGAATTGGTCACCATATACATTTCATTTATCAATCTTAAGGCCTATGCACACCATATTCAGAGAAAACCATATATATAAATACAATAAAATAACAAAATAAAATAATTGTAAAATTTGTGATTTTTATAAATTTAAAATATATATCAAACAAAAAGCTACAACACCAGCTGTAAAGTAGCATAGAAAGATCAAAAGACCATGAAAAAGAAGAATGTCGCTGTGGCGGAAACAGAAGCTTAGAAACCTTCCTGTGCAGCTCATCTGTATGACCATCATCAGCTCCATTCATGACTGATTATACCCAACCACCGCCCATCGTGAGCATGTGACACACGCTGAACTCCCACGCTTAGTTTGTACCCACTGTGTGCATGCACGTGTGTCTGTGTGGCTGCTGGTCATAGGCCTCCTTTGTTTGGTCATTGGTGGACGGACACTGGCCTAGTGTGGCCAGCAAGAGGGGCGTGGGTTTTTTCAATAGAGCCCTCAACAGCTGTGGCCTTTTAACTCACAGAGAGAGAGAGAGGGCTGGAGAGAATGAGAAATAAATACTGAAAAAATGAATAAAATGGGGGAATAGCTGGTTGAATTGGTTCTCTGAGCTGTGATCTTTATGTCAGAGCTGCAGGTTCAAATCCAGCCTTCAACGTGCCCCAACTCCATTTCCTCCATTTCTCAATATTAATTTTAAGACCCTACAAAAAGTAGCAAAAGCCCAAGAAACAAAAAAAATAACCTAAAAATAATAAAAACTAAACAGACAACTAACTGGAAAAGACAGCAACAGATCAAACATACAAACAAACAAACAAATGTAAATAAAAACCAAGTTGACAACTAATTGTAAAGATCAAACTAAAATAAGATGAAACAAAAAATCCCCCCCCAAAAACAAACAAAAACTAAACTAAATTAAAACAAAAAAACATCTAATAAACAAATCAAACATACAAAAAAGCTCAAACAAAACAAAAAAAGGAAAACAAAAAACTAAATAGACAACAAAAATTAAATGAAAACAAAAAACAACAACAAAAACAAATTAAAACAAACAAAAGTCCAAAAAAACTAAACGGACAACTACATGAAAACAAAACAAACAATAAATCGGTTATATACACAATAAATAGGTTGCAATTGTCAGGTGACTTTTTTTGTTTTTTTGCCACTTTTATTTGAGAGGATAGAAAAAGATGAGGGGATGGGATCAGTAAATGACACCAGCTGGATTCAAACACTGGTCATGTGCCAAAGTGCCACCACATGCCATCATGGCATCATGAATAGTGATTCAGGTCTGTAATGTTTCACTGCTGTTCATGACAACATGTCATTCCCAACCACAGTAGGTTCTGACAGGATCCAAACAGCACTGAGAGACTAACACCAGCTGGAACTTAGACATGCATGTTATGTTTACTTATCGCAGAACAGGCATCAACCTCAATCTGACAAAGAAACTCAAACAAAATCAAACAAACACACAGAACACACACTGTCCCCAATCCTTCAATCTCTATTATGAATGATAAACTTGCCTTTGAGTGGGAAAGCAAATGAAAAGCCTCAAGTACAGACAGAGCTCTCAGTTTCAGCCAATTAAACACTAGTTATCAACACTTATGGATGTGTGTATCTGGAAGTATATTACCAAAAGCACAAAAATGCGTTCATGTGAACAGATTTGCAGAGAACCAGAAGGCTAGCTGGGATACTGCTCAGATATTTTGTGTTAGTTTCACGGCTTGGTAATAATGGTAATGGATGTAGCAGACACACACAGAAACACTTCCAACCAGACAGCGTTTAAACCAATTACTGAGTGAGTCGTGAAAATCACTCCACAAGTGTGGCATATTGAGCCAATGTGCAGTAAGGGAAAGATGTAATGCCTCATACTGACCGAATGCTCCACTGAGAGCACTTACATGTAAACATGCCATAGAGAGGAAACAGTCAGCTGTTCTTTGATCATGACTGGTTTGATGAATTTTATGGATACACGTATTAAGGATAACTTACAAAGAAATAAACCAAGCATAAAGGTTTGTCAGGCTAGCTATGTTAACACTTAACAGAGCAACATACCTGATTGATCAATCAATATGGATTTGTTTATAATGATCAATGCTCATCTCAAAAACGAGGTGCTGATATAATGCCAGTATATCAGTATGTCAGACATGATTATTTATTCCATAAGAAAAAAAGTGTCCAATAATATGCGGGTTATAAAGAAAAGGTGATTAGTAGTTGATTGGTCATGTGGTCAATATGTCAGCTACCATAAGGCTACTAATATCACTGGATTTATCTTCTCATGTGACAATTTCACTATTAATACTATTAATGTTTTCAGTTTTAATAAGAAAAAATATACAATGTTAAATTTAAACTTCTTTAAACATAACAAATAAGTAGAAAAGGTGTGCATTATTAATTGACAAGGCAGATCTATACAATACAGATAATCTCATTATAAGGCCACACCAAATATAAATATTTGCTTTAATTAATAATAATATGATATGTGCTATATATGTTGGTGTTTTACATTCTGCTGGCCAAAAATCAGCCTGGTCGATATGTTATTAATTTTATAACTATTGCTGACAGGCAGATTTGAGTTATGTAGGTTTATACATATCGTTCAAAATATATATATTTTTTAAAGAAATGTATATTCAGCAAAGCAGCGTTAAATTGATTATTTGCTTTAATTAATAATAATATGATATGTGCTATATGTTTGTGTTTTACATTCTGCTGGCCAAAAATCAGCCTGGTCGATATGTTATTCATTTTATAACTATTGCTGACAGGCAGATTTGAGTTATGTAGGTTTATACATATCGTTCAAAATATATATATTTTTTAAAGAAATGTATATTCAGCAAAGCAGCGTTAAATTGATCAAAAGTGGCAGTAATTATGTTCAAAATATTTCTATTTCAAATAAATGTTCTTTTGAATTTATATTCATTAAATAATCCTGAATAAGAATTGTTTCTTTTGTAGCACCAACTCAGCATATCAGCATAAATTACATTTCATAATATATTAAAATAGAACAGTTGTTTTCAATTACAATACTACAAAATATTACAGTTTTTACTGTATTTTTAATCAAATTAATGCAGCCTTTGTGAGCATAAAAGACTTCATGAAATCTTACCAACCCCAACTTTTTGAACAGCAGTTTGTTATTCTGAAACTTCACTGTCAACCCACATTCAGAAAACGAGACCCAGCTCTTTTTTGACTGGCATGTGTGTGAAAACACACACAAAAATAAAGCACATAGCATACTATTATAGCACATATATTTATGTTTGGTGTGGCCTACTGAAAAAACATAGACGTTCTTGTGTTAACGCAACTCAAGGCAGCCCAGGACTCTCCACTGGGATTCTGCCTGTAACAAGTGTGCTTTGGATAAAAGCTTCTGTCAAATGACGGGATGCAGCCGGACACAATGGGGATTTGAACAGGTGCTGGGACATAGAGCCTATTGCAGGGGATGATTTATGGCACAACAATGCAGATGTGATGTCAGGTTTCTACATGCACGACTGGAAATTAAGTATGAGAATAAGAAGACATGCAGAATTAATAAACAATCTTTGAAACCATGCGTGTGTTTGGTAAGGAAAGGAATTATGACACAGGAGTGTTGTGTGCGAGCACATGATGCAGGTTGTAAAAAGCTGCCATGCATTTCCCCAGGCGTGTAGCTTAATTGTCTGTACGCCACTGGTGGCGAGTAAATGGGGCCATAATGGGGTTCTATACACAGAACAACACAACACTCCATTGACTGCCAAATCCAACACCTCAAAAGAGTGAGATCCTGAAAAAGAGAACAACAGAAAGATGCACTTAGTAAAACATGATCCTGATGCCCTCCACATGACCGCTCCTGACACGCAACCCCTTTCTGATGGTATTGACTCCCTTTGGGGACCCATGTCACAAGAACAGGAAACTACCATAGAATAGCCTTTTTCAAACAATCTCCTTCCCATGGGGAATTACAGACACCTAGAACAGGTCAGCAGTGGCCAGAAGAGCTTTAAAGCTTGATTTTTTACATTTTCGTAAGAAACTATGAAGGATCGTAGCCTATACAAAATTCAGTGACATAATGGTAAAGTGTTGTTGGTGGTTGCAAAGGGAGTTTTTAGTCTGTTAGACTTTTCTTGCACAGATTTTTTTTTACAGTTACGTAAATATATAGGGTTAAGGTTAAGGATTTTGAAAAAAAAAAAAAAAAAAAAAAAGAAAAGGACATCC
>NW_015536561.1:871067-889186 GCF_001515605.1 Sinocyclocheilus anshuiensis
AAAAAAAAAAAAAAAGTAAAAGGCTATCCAAACTTTAAAAGGTCATTTGCTGTTTTTAAATACCATCAAATCAATCTTAAAACTAAACATTCAAATATACTTAAGTTAAAACAATTAGAAAATGGTAGGTTAAAGGGATGCATTAAATTAATAAAAAATGACAGTAAAGACATTTATAATGTCACAAAAGATTTCAATTTTAAATAACAATTTTAATAATTCAACTATTTCAATAAACATTGTTTGAACGTTCTATGCATCAAAGAATCCTTAAAAAAGAGTAATAAATGTTTCTTGATCAGCAAAGCAGCATATTAGAGTGACACCGAAGACTGAAACAATGACTGCTGAAAACGTCTCAGGTTACTTATGTAACCATGGTTCCCTGAGTAGGGAACGAGACACTGCGTCCTCTAGGCTTTTCCATCACAAGAATAAATTAGAAAGCAGTTATTTTAAATTTTAATAACATTTCACAATATTACTGTTTTTACTGTATTTTTGATTAAATAAATGCAGACTTCTTTCAAAACATAAATCTTACCAACCCCAAATTTTGAATGGTAGTGTATGTATCCAAGCAAAGAGAGATGAAATTTGTGGCAAAGTATCTTTTGAGTGCTCTGGCTCTGATAGATGCAGCTGAAATCCAAACACATCCATGGTCTAATCATGGAAAGGGAGACTGTTGAGATGGGCTATATTTAGAGATGACAGAACTTCCGAATGGCGTATGAAACAGAGCTGTAATCCACTGAGTGTGGAGTGAGACTATCCACAGACTGTGGTCTGAGCTGGTCATTCTGGACACATTCCACAGATATGACGAGCTGTGGAGACAGGAAAACCTATGTCATGGCAGTGGGCACCAGAGGACGTTAAAACAGTCTCACAGATACAGTCTCAAAACAATCACATGCCATTTTCATACTGCAAAAACGCTTAACAGCTACCGACTTTGATTTAGCATGGTTCTCCTACCTGTTTCTGGCAGGTGGTTCCGGGTAAAACATCTGTGAAATGACTTAAACGAGGTGTTAAGTAGCCATTTGGCTTCTCGATGAATATCAAGGAGGTCCCAGTTGAAAGGAATATGCTACAACAAAGGTTTGCGTCAATTGAAAAGTGCTCCCTTGGGTGCTCTTTCAGACGAGCGGTGGACAACCTGTCTTTCTCAAACCTCACTTAGCAATGATCCGGCACCTGCTGCCCAGTTTCTTAACTAAAAAAACAGTTTAACAGCCTCTCTTCAGTTTCAACCACAGATGTTAATGTGGACTCTATATTAATATATCACCTCACAAATATAAGCATATATATAATGTTGATTTAAAGTGATAAAAAGAGTTTTTCGCTGCTGAGACCATCAAGCTGACCGTAAAATTCACATGCAGTCTATAGTATTTACACACACACTTTAAAAATTAACTACAGAATATTTAATCAAACCATAAAAAGAAATTAACAGGAAAACGTGTAATAACTTTCATTTTAAATTAAACATTAATTTTAAATAACAAATCACTTAAATTTTATATGAAGTTTAAAATGCAATTAAACTAATCATGGATTCTTGTATGGACATTTGCTATGCAAAATTTCATAAATAAAATTATATTGTATTATAATACTAAGTCATTATTAAAAAATATTAAAAAGTAAAAGTAAATATTTTTGTAAAATCAATGGTCATTTCATTTCAGCAAGTTCTATATATGTGACCATGGACCACAAAACCAGTCTTAAGTCACTGGGGTATATTTGTAGCAATAGCCAAAAATACATTGTATGTGTCAAAATTATCGATTTTTCTTTTATGCCAAAAATCATTAGGATATTAAGTAAAGATCATGTTCCATGAAGATATTTTGTAAATTTCCTACCATAAATATATTAAAACTTAATAGTAATATGCATTGCTAAGAGCTTCATTTGGACAACTTTAAAGGCGATTTTCTCAATATTTAGATTTTTTGCACCCTCAGATTCCAGATTTTCAAATAGTTGTATCTTGGTCAAATATTGTCCTATGCTAACAAACCATACATCAATGGAAAGCTTATTTATTCAGTTTTCAGATGATGAAAAATTGACACTTATGACTGGTTTTGTGCTCCAGGGTCATGTATCTAATTCTATATAATTAAACCATTCTTGTCATTAAATGAATAATTTATCATATGTAGCCCTGAGAAACCTATATCAAATTACGTCTCGTCCCTCATTCTGTAAAAATGAACAGGAATCACACAGCTATAACAGAAGCCTAGCAGGTAAGTGTGCATCAGGAATGTGAATAAACTGTAAATAATAATAATAATATAAAATAAAATGTAATTTAAAAACAGAAATGTTAAAGTAAAACCGTACCATAACAAAAATCCTTTAATTTAAGCAACTTATATGAAGGAATAATTATGCATGGCATTTCTCCATTTATAACTTAAAATATTTTATACCTACAATTCGAGATTTTTTTTTTATTAACTCGCCTTCCCACAAAATGATTCTCAGACCTGCTGCCAGCTCACGTCAGATGACGGAGAGCAGAAGGAAGCAGGAGAAGTGAATGGAGATAAACAGGCAGTGAAGCAAGCCTGCACCATTGCACTTATCAAGAGCCTATAATCGAGGGGTCAGACTGTGGAAAGGCCCTTTACATGTCTGGCTGTGACCTTCACTGATACAGTACTAGACCAGTCACTAAATATACAACCTCCAACACACTGACAGCATTCCAGCCAGCGTCCCTACTGTTCCCACACACATAATATCTAAACTAGGACACAGTACACTACTATTGTTTTTACAAAGCTTTAGCATTTTTAGACTAAGCTTTATATAAAGCTTCTGTATTTTTAGAATGAAAATTACCCTATTTATAGATCCTTTTATTCCCCAAAAAGAAATCGTGTCACAATTTTGCTAACTTTAAGGTGCACTTTTGTCCCTAAAGTGTCGATATGAAATATAAACATTGCTTTAAAGCTTTAGAAGAAAATATGGACAGAGAAGTCTCAGGTTTCAACGTCTGTTTGACAGTTACTTTTATTTTTTCCTTATACATTATTTAATGTCCTCGAAAAGGACGTCATCTTAAATTTTGCTAATTCTTGGGACACTTTTGTCCCTAAAGTGTTGCTATGAAACATCCACATTGCTTTGAAACTAAAGAACAAATCTAAATCTTTGTGAAAATGAAAAGTCTGAGGACTGAGAAGTCTCAGGTTTCAACATTTGTTTGACAACAAACACTAGAGGAAAAAAACGGTCACGAAATTACTCCATCTTCAAACTCCAGCATGTCTAGAACAAAATGTCAAACCCAAGAGTCAGCCGACAACGGTGGCCAAAAATTGAAAAGCAGGCCTCATCGTTTCAAATCCAAAACTGAACTCCACCCAAGCCAAGCAGCAAAGCTCCACAGCTCTCTCACAAACACACACACACACACACCCCTTCGATTCAACGCGAGCGAGATCTCTGGCATCTCAACAACACTCCCGGCCAACACTAATCAATGCAATGTGACGGCAAACGCAACTGTCAACAAGACAATCTGCAAAATTTATGGACAAGTCCCACAAACAATGATTTTTAACAGACTTTTGAAAAACTCAACAAAGAACATAACTACTGCTTGTTTTTAGTTTTGTACCTTTATCAAAACCACGTCCACTGATCTCTTGCCCTTTGCGCACAGGCTGTACTTTCGCCGGTGTCGCTCGTACATCTTTTCCAGGAGTGAAATGTCAAGGAGAAGAAGAAAGTGCTGTTATAGTCCAACATGAAGCCCGAGACTTGTGGAGTTTCCAGTCAAGCTTTGGGAAAAATGAGCAACTCTCTGCACATCTGCACCATGAACCAGCCCCATTCTCACTCTCCCTCCCTCCCTTCTTCACACACTTCTTTCTCCCCTCCCTCCCTCTCTCTTTTTTCCTTCAGCACACTCCCTCTCTTTTTCTATCACTGGCTTTCTTTCTGCTTTCACTGTTTGTTCGTTTTTTTTTAACAGACTCACCGTATCGCAGCTGATCATTTCTTTTCCCTCTTTGCTCTTTCTCAATCCCTCTCATCCCACCGTTTCCATCCTTCTCTATTTTCACATAGAAAGCTTCACGTCGTTCCCAATGTGCATCACTGTGTGGTTGAACTATGATCGGTTAACTGCGACCAAAGAGGACAAGGTCGTCACATTCATTCTCTGATAAGAGAAACGTTTTCAGAGGGTTTTCATCCTTTAAACTGTGGGGCAAGATTCCCAGACTCCACCTATAGCTTGTGTTCTGTGAAGTGCAAGATAAGCCTTTTCATCCAAGTAAGCATTCTATCAGAAAGATTTTGTCATGATAGAACATGATACACTGTTGATCTATGCTGTTCACAATTCAAACAAGAAGTATAAGGCGCAATAAATCGGATTTAGCTTAGCATTGGACGCAAGGGACCTTCAAACCTTGCATCTGTATAGAACCATCAACCGACTAACAGCTGGAGCCATGGCAACCGTTTCAAATGGCAAGCATGATAAAAGGCCAGAGCACAGGCTGATGGGATTCAGTGCAATTGAGGCAGTGCAAGGAACTCAAATTGAACTTTTGGAAAAGAATCAGAAGTCAATTATCTTGATTTCACTTTACACAAAAACTCAAGGGTTCATGTGAAAATACCGGTTCAGTGTTGTTGTTAACTAAAACTACTAAAATAGATGTTAAATGAAATAAAGCTGAAATAAAAATATAAATCTAAATATTAGATGAAAAAACAAACACAAATAAGTTTTAAAGTACTAAAATTACTAAAATTGAAAGCTAAATAGAATTTTTTTTTTAAAAGCAAAAACTAATAAAAATGAAAAAAGCACAAAATTACTAAGACTAAAATAAAAATGGTTATTCAAAAAACTAAAAGCTAATTCAAAATATTAATAAGTACTATAATAGTTATAACACTGCCATGGCTGCTACTAAACTACTGCACAATATATAATAGGGAAACAACGAGAAATTAAAATATTGCATTACTTGAAACTGTGGATTAAAGCAAAGGGTGGTAGCATTATGACAAGCCTGTTGTTGAACCAATGCATGCATGCCGAACTGCACTGTTTTTCTACATGTGCTTGGGAGTTTCCATCCAACATACAGTATAATGAGGGTGTCACGGTGTGGGAATATATAATTTTATACAAAAACACACAAAACAGTCACACAGACACACCTTGAGCACAAAAACACCTTCAATTAAAGTCTCATACACTTTTCCACGTTTAGCATGAAGATCCTTACTTGTACTTAGGAGTAACAGATATTCAGATAACTGTGTAGGTTGTCCTGACGCAGTCAATTTGCTCTTTATTGTGTGTTTGCATGCATGCGTGTGTGATTATCCAGTGGAGGAGGGGATAGGAGAAACAAGGGCTCTTTGTGGGGATCCCGGCGCATGTTATCCCGGCGTTTCACTCAAGACCACTCATCTATGATTTAAATGATTTAAATCTATGAACACAATCTATGATTTAAAGGAACAATCCGACGAAAAACAAATTAAATTGTCTTTTTTTTTTTTTTACTCTCCTCATGTCTGTTCTGTGAAATTCAAGAATATCCTGGATGTTCTTTTCACACACAACAAATGACAAAAACACGCCATAAAAGCATCCTAAAAGTGGTCCATATGAGTTGAGTGCAATATTGAGTTTTTTTTTAATTATATGATAACCTTTATGTGAATAATAGACTGCAATTTGGCATTAGTCACTAAAAATACTGACGTTCAAGAGAGAAGCAGTGATATCCGAATCATGAATGAATCATTCCTTTGAGTCAGGTCTCTAAATTAATCAGTTGATCCAATTCACGAAACAAGTCTGAGCGATTAATTCACAAATCTGACTGATCCGGTTTTTGAATTCTCGAACTCGCTAACTCAGTGGTCCGGGCATAATCATTAACAGCTCAATGAAGAAAAAGATTAGCAGTGAATAACAAGTTGGCATTAAAGGGAAATTCATCTGTTCATCTGTTTTCAAAATGTATGTTATTGATCTTTTTGTAAATGATTATTCATCCATGCAAATGCTTCTGAGGTTTGTTTGACCTTTTAAATCAGTCAGCCATAAAAAGGTATCTTACGATTTCAGGAGACGTAAATATAGTTCAAATATAGTTATAAGGCCCACTATTATAGTGTAGGTGCTTGTGTAACTTTTAAATGCATTGAAAAGAGTGTCAAACACTAAAATACAAACTTCTGCTTTTGCGTTCCACAGAAGAAAGCCATATGGGTTTGAATCAACATGAGGCTGAGTAAATGACTTTTTGGAAGAACTAATGCTGGAAATGAGAGAACAACAAAGGATAATGGACTGAGGGAAAAAAGAGGATGACTTGAAAGGGGCACGCAGAAGCACAGAAGTTGAGTGAGAACAAAACAAAGGATATTTCCATCATTGGCGGAGCCAACAAACAGATGCATGAATGGAAGGAGTGTGTGTGGATCTAGACCAGCCTCAGCGGTGTCTTCAACCCTCCCACTCCACCAACACCAGCCCTTTGCTTTTCTTCAACATCACGCCATTCTTAGACTTCACATTCCAGCGCTTGAGAGGCAGCCTTGTCCCTTTTTCCAACACACTAGACGCCGGATTTGTGTTTGCGTACGTGTTTGTGAGTGCACGCTAAGGCTCTGTTTCCCAGGGGTGGCTTGTGTGGTTTATTAGTTTGGATGTTTAGTAAAAAAGGAACTCCTTTAAAGGGGTTCCCACAGTGCATCTTGCCTGCTGCACGAGGACAGATGAAAAGAGATGGTGAAAAGAAAAGATTGGTGGCACATTGAGACCACAGTCTGTGCTTTTTTTGCCCTTTTCCCTCTCTCTAACATATATGTAGACTACTAGACAGCTCAGTGCACATCTGGAAGGAGTTATATAGCATCCTAACACAAGAGGGAGCCACAGCGCTCTAGACGCCACAGGATAATAAGCTAAAAACAACCAAACTACCCATTACCCATCACACGCGCAGGATGAAAAACATTCAAAATCAGTATGAAATCAAAAATGATTGCATTTATGTTCATAAAGCATGTTTCTGGTCTTATGTGAATGATTCATTCGCCCATGTTTAAAAAAAAAAAAAACAGTGCATAATAATACGATCATGCTAATTCTTACAATCTTCTCTCTTCAGCCTCTACAAATATAACTTGGATTTCACCCTGCCCTCTGTTGGAAGCAACTGCAATGAGGAATTCATTCATCAACTATCTCCAATGGTGAGAAATATTTGAAGACTGAGCTTTTCTGGTGTGGAAAGATACAAATCAGTCAAGGTACATGCTAGCATGACAAATCAGACTGAATGAAGTGACCTCAGATCCGATTTCCAATCCACCTTCATAAATTAAATGACAGAATGACAACAAAAGTGAAAATGTAAGAAAAATCACTATAAAATTGTTTTATACATTCATTTTAAAAATTATAATACTGCTTTAGCAAGCACCGCTATTAAGAACTCCGGCTTTCTTGTGCTTTGTATTGGACAAGCAAGGATAAAGTTAGCATGCTAGTCAAAGCTGGGATGCTCTTTAAATGTGGCCTCTGCTCTTATCTTAAGAGTCTCTTAAGATAGAATGTTCCAGAGTGTAATTTCTTTCAAATGCTGACAATGTAGCTATACAACCTCATGATGCGTTCCAAGTCTGCATGCCAGACTGCAGATAAGTGTAAATGTAGCTTGATTTCAGAGGCAACCTAGAAGCTACAGTACCTTGACAAGAGAGGTCAGAAGGGGGTACAAAAGATCAGACAGTCAATAATGGGTTAATTCTTTTTCCCCCAAATAGGACCTAGATTCAAATAAAACTGGAAGAATGCAGCTTAAGCAAGCTAATGTTTTAAAAAAATTAGACTTAGCATTCTCTGCTAATTTGTTTGAAGACAAAAGGTGTCTCCACAAGTGTCTCCTCAGAATGAATGAAACCCCATTATGTCACTCACTCAGTCAATCACTTACAAGAAAAAGATAATTTCATCACTCATGCTTGAGTGCACTACAATCAAAACAAAGATGCTAGTTGCAACATGCTAGCAAACACGTGTCAGTTTCCATTGCTTTAAGGCCCGTTCACACCAAAAAACGATAACTGTAACGATAGCGTCCACACCATCGGATGATAGCATTCTGTTTATTATAAGTATGCACTGCAGTTTTGTTGTATGCTGAGCTCTTCTTGCTGAGAATTCTGACCTGTTGTCAATGTTTTTATCGTTCAGTAGATTAAAAAAAATAAAGATCTGAAAGTGATTCCAATAATATTGTTATAGCTGTGGTGCGGACTTCCCTATTCTTATTTCCCGTTCTCAAGAATTAGAATGATTATTATAACTTTATACCTGCAGTTATCATTACAGTACATAATTTTTGGTGTTAATGGGCCTTTATATACTGTATCAAGAGTTTTAACTTTATCTTTCACCTCCTCAACAATAATTTTAGATCATATCAGGTACTCCAAAACCAAAATATGAGGCACAGGAAGCAGTCAAAACAATATGGATTCCCACAGGAAGATGACAAAATAAGCGGCCGAAGTTCCTTCTAATCAGAAACTCCCAAAGACTGAAGATAGTCATCTTACTTCATCACTCTTGCTGGCCCGCATAAACACCCAAGCTATCACATCTTCCCTTCCTCCCTCTGTTTTCTCGCCACTGATATCATCCCTCTGACACACAACTGGGAAAAAAAAGGGTGAAGTCATCTTTCCTCCTTGAGAAAAGGACAGCACACACACACAACCAGTGTGAGCTGTAGGGTGGCAGTGTTCCCATATCTACCAGTTTGACCTTACGAGACACAGTTCAGCAGTTCCAACTCAGACCTGCGTCAGAATGCTGAGGCACTTTCAGCAACCAGGCGGAGAAATCAGATTTACGACAGAAGGTCAGGTCCAAAACATCCCTGAATTTCTGCTCAGTGGAGCCTTTCGGGAAACTACCACCGTCCTAGCTACTGAGTGAGAATTCAGGGTGGCTGGACGCAAACTCTCTGAGTGAATCATACCAAGAGGTCTAAATGTTAATGATTTATTTAGTGGATGGCAGGTTGAGGAAATTAGCCAAAGAATACTCACCATTTGGGAATTCGCTATGTCTGCTGAGGAGTCTTGGTGTCCGTCCACCGCATCCTCTGCTAAAGCGCCGTCAACTGTGAGGTGGAATCAAGAAAGATGACATTTATAATTTGAAACTAATAAAAGACTGTAGCACTTTTAAGTTTTAAAAGTAACTGCTTTGCCATTCTGTCAAACTTACTGTAGATGAAGAGGCTAGTTTTTTGTGCATGTACAAACAACAAAACGCTTCAGGTAAATAAGTGAAACCCACAGTTTCAAGGAAATTCATGTGTGAATTTTAATGGAAATTTCCAAAAAATCAATACGTAATTCATTAACTCAGCTGCTGATTCATGTCCAAAGAGCGAACATTTCTGTTGCGCAGGTGTATTTGTTTACTCAGAAATGAACAAATCGTAATAAGACCATTTAGATATGTTATTAACCCCATGTTTTGATAAAAGGAAGTGACTTATTCCTCCTTTCAAACTGAGATCAGCACCTCCACGAATGTGATATAAATAACACATACAGTAAGCAGCTATTAGTAGAACAATGCTGAATTCTCACCCATGTGGAAAAGAGCTGGGCATCTACTTTGTTAAAAAAAACAAAAAACAAAAAAACAATGTTCAAAAGATAATCTTTCAAATGTTTTCATTCAATGAGGTGAGGCAGAGCTGACATCACCAGGTTGCCATGATACAACGTGCTGCAAATAACATTATCATTTGCAAACACTCCCTATTAACACTGCTACCTGAATGACAAGGAAGGTTTTTCCCTTCCGGATGGAAACCTAAACCGCTGATCGAGCTTGGTTTCAAATGACAGAAATTTGCCTAATTGTTACTAAAAATAACATTACAGACAAAATGGGAATAAATATTGACCTATATAAGAATAACTCAATGTTATGTCCATAGAAAATAGTTTGTAAGGCAAACACCATTGTATTCACATGCACACACACAAGCATGAATCAGAATACAATGAAGCCAATGACAAATTAGCTTACGCTGTAAACAATCTAATTAGAATGACATGACAAACATACGTCATTTTGAAGCAGCACAAAGTTTCAGACTTTCAAACAACTGTTACACAGGATGACGGTAAAAAGTAGCATTATCAAATAACATCAGATTCCCTAAAATAATTGTTTACACAGTCAGCACTGAGAGAATGATCAATCAAAAGGCATTACCTGCCATTTGTTCGACAGGTGGTTCCTCTGCACACTGCTGAAGAGTTTCACTGTGATCCATCAAACAATCTTGATGTAATCCATTCAGGCTCTCAGGTGTTTCTGAAGGCTGCAGTTCCTCAGACAAACCATTGTCTATATCCACTGGGGAAGTGTGTTCCAAATCCTGGTGCAATCCACTATTAATATCCAAAGGGGAAGTGAGCTCAGCTGTTGAGGATGAGGCATTGAGTGGGTCAGGCATGGAGGAGCTCTCCAGAGCTGAACCACTGCTGGTGTCCATGGGAGAGCATGGGCTGTCCCCCGAGACAGTCGTCTCGCACATATCGGTAGCCACGTCAACACATTCATCCCCACCAGGAATTACAGCAGAGATCTTTACTCCATCAGTGAAGGGGGTCTCAGAAGGTCTGCTGCCTTGGCTTTCTGTTAGAGGTGAGGCACAAGACAGGTCAAGGTCATTCACACATTCAACAGTAGGTTCTGATGGTGTACCATTGTCTATATCCACTGGGGAAGTGTGTTCCAAATCCTGGTGCAATCCACTATTAATATCCAAAGGGGAAGTGAGCTCAGCTGTTGAGGATGAGGCATTGAGTGGGTCAGGCATGGAGGAGCTCTCCAGAACTGAACCTCTGCTGGTGTCCATGGGAGAGCATGGGCTGTCCCCCGAGACAGTCGTCTCACACATATCGGTAGCCATGTCAACACATTCAACCCCACCAGGAATTACAGCAGAGATCTTTACTCCATCAGTGAAGGGGGTCTCAGAAGGTCTGCTGCCTTGGCTTAGGGGCGAGGCACAAGATAGGTCTAGGTCATTCACACATTCAGCAGTAGGTTCTGATGGTGTGTTTGCACTCTCTTTGGAGGATTCTGGGAGCTGGAACTGTGCATTGGATTCAGGACAATCATTGTGTGTGATTTCCGGCAGATCAAGAAGCTTGTTGATTGTGTCCTGTGAAGTGGAGTCAATTTCCCTTTCCTGTAGAGGGTCATCTGGAGCAACATCTTTAAATCCCGGTTCACCTTGCAAAGTTGACACTAGAACCGATGGTTCCCCTGGCTCACAAATTTGATTTTCATTTGTGGTATCTCCAGAATATTCCTCAGGAATCTGCTCAACCAGTTTGGACGTAGAGTCTGGCTGAACAAATGTTTCAGATGCCTCTTCTCCTCCGAAAGGAGTTCCTATGATTATATCAACTCCACAATGTTCAGAAGACAGTATCGTAGACACATCCTGTTGTAAATCACTTACGATAAAGGCTTCAGAGTCAACAGGCAGAGAAGATTCATCAGAAGATTTGGATTCGTCATCCAACTGTGAGACAACAATGTCATCAATTGATTCCTGCTCTTCAAAGATCTCCTTAGGGTGGTTTATCCTTTCATTAGAGGCTACCTCCTCCTTGCTTCCATCAGGTAGAGACCCGGCAATCTGGCGAGATGAAACCTCTGCAGTGATGCCAACAGAAACCCCTGCTATTGCACTGATGTCACAGTCTGAGTCATTCAAAATCTCCTGACATTCTAATGCAGTTTCTGAAGATTGTGTGACTTGGTGTGGCTGTTGAAAACCTTCTGTAGTCTCAGACAAGGGCTCCACAGCTGGACCTTCATGAGGAGAAGCCTCAGGAACAGGTGAGAGCCCTCGTCTAACCTTATGCACCGGTCCTGGTGCCATGTTTGGCTGGAGACTTAACGATTCCAAAGGATCACCTCCTGAAATGCTAAATCCAGAGTTCTGCTTTATGCTAACGTCATCCGTAACCAAACCAGAAACTGACTCAGTGTTGCCTTTGGTGTGTTCGCTAAGATTTCCTGTCTCTGTCTCTAGGCTACCATGTGGCTTGTCAACACCATCAGAAATAACAGTTTCATCATTTCGTACGGATGAGGTAACCTCAGAATTTACCTGAATTAAAGTCAGTTTAGCTTCGTCTGTTCCCACCGAGCATTCCGTAGGCAGCTTGGGCTCAAACTTTTCGTCGTGCTGACCGTTTTCCTCTGGATAATGGGAAGAAAGTGCTTTAGAGTTTAAGCTTATTTCCTGGCTGCTACTCGTCTCCCCTTCCCTTTCCTCTGGTAAGTCCCCTCGCCAACTTAGATCAGCACTCCCCTCGCTCTCCTCCTCTCTTTGTGAAGGCTGACTAGTTTCCGTGGGGAGGAGACCCTGAGATTGTGCGTGGCCCATGTCTTGGGACTCAAGGTTGCCAGATTGAGCGTTATTGTCTTTTTCAGTCTGTAAACTCCTCTGCCAAGCCTCCTGCTCTTTTTGGTTCCCTTTATCAGGCTGTGAAGCAGCCCCCTGTTTGGCACTGATTACGCAGAGTTCTATATCAGCTTCCTCCCGCTGGTTTCCACAGGAAGGGGCACTGAATGTCACAGAATCGCCTTCTACCCGCTGCTGCGAACAGTCAGTCTTATCTGACGCCTTGCCAGTATCCCCTACAGGTGGCGGGTCAAGCTCCACCTCCCTGTCCTGTGATTGGACATGATTTCCTGTGCCGTTTTGACGAATACACAGTCCATCCTCAACGGCAGAGGCAGAGCTGTTCGATTCGCAGGTTTCTTCTTGTTCAGAGTTGGGTTCCTGATGCTCAGGCTCCAGTGAATTGGCTGGTACGCAGTCAGCAGGCTCTGTTCTATCACTGGAGTTTCGGTTAAGAATCAGCAGTGCTGGCTTATGCTGTGGCGGAGGATCTTCCTGAATAAACAAAGTTCAAAAACAGCTATTAAATAAAGCAGCACGCCTTATACTGCCCTCATTAAAACTGACATTAAACATTCACCCAGAGAAACAGAGCAAGAGTGTGTGCACAGAGATAGAAAGAGACAGTCTAGTTTGTGATCTGCATTTAGTCACTTCCTTTAGTCACAAATAGCTACCTCCTGCAGTGTTCTACCACAAAAGCAAACATCCCTGCTGATTGTACCCAGCTTGAAATATCACTGTGATCTTAAAGTGGCAGAGCAAGAAAATAGGACCCACCTACTGCCATAGAGGACTTCAAAATCACTGACTCACCTTCTGATGTGACTGAATGAGGCGTTGGAGCTCCTCCACATCACACTGAAGGCTAGGTGGGGGACTCCCTGGCACATCCTCTAGCGTCAGGGTGTAAGTGTTTAGCTTGGGGTGGTGTCGCAGAGCTCTGCCTTCTGGGTAACGCCACTTGGATGTTTTCGTCTCCAACTCAGGCAGATTGTCAACCCTGCACAACACAAACATAGCAAACTTTGAGAACACCCAATCTCGAGGCACTGAATCAGCAAGGCCACACCCAGCACACCTACAGAGGATGTGAAGTAATGCACAATACTGATTGTGGTTACTGTGGAGAACACAGAATGTCGACTCAAGTGTGAAAAATTAATCGTTTAAACGTCGTAGCTAAACTTAAAACAGTTTTGAATCCGGCACAATGCCACAATGAGCTCGGACAACAAGAATTTCATTGTTTCTTTAGACAAAGATATGAAAAACTCACTCTCACTAGTGTAAAAACCTGTTCTGCTTTTTTTCTTGTGTAGGGAGAGAAAAACAGCGTGATTACATTAAAGGTGAAATTGAAGTTCCTGATGGCAGTGTCAACATGTCAAACAAATAAAATAAAAAAATGAATAATAGATTTAAGGTGGACACACGACTGAACATTATGTATCGTAGTAATAGTAAATTACTAAGGCGGAATCACCTTCATCAGACCCAAAAAGCTACAAGCTTTCGAAAGAGAAAATGTGCAACTGTTTGTCTTTTTGTGTTTGTAAGTGGCTCAGATTGTCCCCAGAGCTCTGACACATGGGTAACAACAGGAACTGTTTTCACCTGCTGTGTATCTAAGGTCCAAAATGGTATCCATAGCAACACTGTGACATCATTCATAGGAAACTAAAGAGTGCAAAGTGAAAAGGAGAAGCTCTTAAGGTCTTGCAGACCTGAGAGGAATATTTTAAGCAGCCTGAGCATTAGCCAAATGACAGATGTGATGAAAGGCTAAACTCTTAAGGACTGGAGAGCTGAACAATTTGTGCTGTATAACTGCTGTGTCTTCTATCACTAACTGAACCGATTAATCTATAAATACAACATAATGACAAAGTGGTAACATTATAAAATAATATTTAGATATATTCAAACTCATATATATAATTGAAACCTGAGTTATAATACATTATAATACTAACTTTTATTTGATAACACAAAATTGAGTGTTGATCAGGTTTTATATGTTATGCATTATACTAAAGGTGAAATCATAAATAGGCAAGTAATATGATGTATTAAACAGATCACAATGAATATTATAAGATATTATATACTGTATTTTAATGACTTCATAGAAAGTACATCAAAATATCTTAGAGAAACCACCAACGAAATACCATGAGCTTTGATGGAAAGATTTGAGGCAACATCTAAGGGTGTGCTGTGGTTCAGTACACTTGCTTTAAATGAGGCACTAAACCAAAGCACTTAACGGCCTTCTATAACAGACCCTTGAATCCAGAGAGCACAGATCACATGCTAGCTCTGGTCTCTCTTCTATCCTTCTGTCTGTGATCACATTTCACTGGCTTTACCAAAGTTGGGCAGCCAGTGACCCGGTAGACATCAGTCTGGGTGACACAGCTAACAGGAAACTGTCATATGTATAGGCTTGGATTCAAATCTAATTTAATAGACATGAGGTCATGGGTATACATCTGATTAACTATGAACAGAAAAAAAAATGGGATCAAATCGAGCATAGCTCTCCCAATTCTCCCACTCATATATCATAAATATATGAGCAGAGCTTTAAAGGGGAGACCCGTTTAGTTTTCAACCCTGAGGAGTACACAGACTGCCTTGGTACCCTGTTTTAGAATAGTCAAGTAGGGAAACATATGTTTGCTAGCCACAGACTATGAAGAGCACTGGCTGGAGGAAACTGATAAAGGTAAACGTTTCTGTTACACACGTACAGGTAATGCCACTTTACTGAGTAAATCTGTAGACAGGATCTTGCTGGTTTGAAATGCAAAGGCTTGCTTTAAAAAGCTTATGTGACTTTAACTGTTTACAAAGAGCTCAGAGCCACATGGCCTGTCCTTGTGCTTTGCTCTTATCTCCCCCACATTTCAACATCCTCCTTTCTTCAGAACACAACACTAACACTTTCTTCAGAACACAACACTAAATCTCGCCTCATTCACATGATAAAAGTCATTGCTTTAATATTATAAATCTGACTCAGTCTAACATTGCTCTTTTTGAGAATCTAAACAAACCCAATACAAACATTGCCTCAACAGATCTGTTTGGCTGACCCCGGGGGTGTTTAGGACATTGGAAATGTAAAAACTTTACCTTTACGAGTGCGACTTAACTTTTTATGTTTGAGAGCAACAAATTTGATAAAGCTGTATTTATTTAAGGCATTTCAAAGGTCACCACGTCCGTTCTGTTTGATAAAGTCTGTGGCTTATAACAGCCTATTCTTGGCATTAATCTGGTCAGATTTCATAGATCAAGGGGGACAATAATGACAATCAACAATGGCTGTATGAATTTGTCTCAAATGCATGTTTGTATTAGTTTTACAACAGAACAAGGCAAAAATAATCTAAACATCATTACATAATTTTATTTCTCAGGCAATTCTCAGGACTCATTTAAGGTGTTACAATAATAACAAATATTATATATGCTGTATATATGTTAAATTAAACCCATGTAATTACAAACTAAAAGTAATGCACCAGTAATAAAAAAGGTAAACCATGAAGAACATTCAGTTATTGGGATTATGGAACTGAATTTTTAAATTTTTATAATTATGTATTTTAACATATATTGCCACTCTGTTTCTGTAACTAAAAACTCTCAAAATAATCCTCTTTGTCATTATAGCAGAAGTATCAGAAAGATTTTGGGGAGCCTTCATAAATTGTCTTCGACAATGGGGGGCCTTGGAGACCAGAAGGTTACTTAAAAACTAGCCAAAAATACTGGTTATGGATATAATTTTCTTGCACACTTACTCCGTCAGCAGTTTCTGGAGCTGCGTATGGCCTTTCTTCTGGGCGACCCTGGCCGGCGTACGACCCTGTTTGTTGGGAAGTCGGAGGGCCTCTCTTCCTCCAGGTTGCTGGAGGAGAAACAGTGCTACCTTGCGTAGCCCGCGCTTTGCAGCAAAGTGCAGAAGTGTGTCTTGTGGTCCAGGTTCTATAGGAAAGGCAAACAGAATCCAGTTAAGGTTGCGATCTCAGCTCAATCTCTCTCCCTTGTCCTTTTAAACAACTCACTATTATCTAATGCATATTTCTGATAATATTGCTTGAGGAAAGTGTCACATTCACTGCTTCTTGGGGGCTCTGAAGCTGTAAGCCCCACCCCCTGTAACTTCAGAACCAATGAGAGCCGGCAAAGCCTTCAAACTAGACCCACCCCCACAATTCCCTCGACCCCTGTCAACAGAATCTCCTGACAAACTTGTTCAAACATAATTTCAATTAGATGATTTACAATGACGACAGAAAAATCAGGCAGAGAGGTTTCCAGAGTGAAAGAAGTGATCGTATTTGAAGGCGTTTATCATAAAGACAGATTACAGAGTGCTGTTTTAGAAAGTTCAGGAAGCTTGAATGAGGCTCTCTGTGAAAGCAACAGAGACAGAGGCAGGATTGTTCTTGCTGGTTAATGAGAGGCTGAAAATGAGACTGCCCTCGCATAATCGGCCCACTGAGGATCCAACAACCAATTTGAAAAAAAAAAAGCTGTGGTGAAGTGATCTGGCACTGGAAAGAACAGCAGATCGGAGACATAAGAGTGGACATGACACTATATTGAAAATACTGGTGTCATGTAACTTGTATCCCAAGGCCATGTTAGAATTGTCGTACTCAAGCCACAAAACACTGCCGTTACTACAGTATTTATTTTAAACAGTGGTATCACAAGGTTTCTGAATGTATACGGAAAATTTAGCAAATGGAGTTCAGAAATGCAGTAGGAGTTTAACTTCCCCGTCTCAAAGAAACAGTTTTGTCATCACTTACTCAACCTCATGTTCTTCCAAACCAGTATGATTTTTATTTATCACACGCATCTTACACAGTGAACATGAACCACATCCACAAATTAACAAATAAACAAAAACATAAACAAGAAACGAATAAAAACCTAAAAATAAGAACAAATAAACAAAACAAAAAAAAAAAAAAAAAAAAAAACTTAAAATGAAAGTTAACAGGTCATTCTAAACCTGAATGAATTTTATTTAATGTGTGTATCTTACACAGTGGATTGGAAACACACTTTATTAATAAAAAATAAATAGATTTTTCTGACACCCACAAATTAAGATAAAAAACATCACTAAAACAAATAAATAAAAATAAACAAAAAATAAATATGAACAATTAAAACAAAAAGAACTAAACAAATAAAAAAATTTATATATTTGAAAAAAAAAAATAAATAAATAAAAATATTAATAATAATAATAGTATATATATACACACACACACACACACACACACACACACACACACACACGTTTCTTTTTATTTATTTGTTTACAAGCTCTATGGCTCAATGTACACTGCTAGGCCACAGACGATGAAGCACTTTTAAAAACACAGAAAATTCAAATTCCATTAATATTTATACCACCCACCCAAAATTCTGTCATCATTTACTCACCCTCATGTCATTCTAAACCTGCCTGCATTTATTTCTTCTGCAGAACACAAATAAACACATCATATTTTGAAAAATGTTCCAGTGTTTTTTTTTTTTTTT
>NW_015536561.1:889957-892218 GCF_001515605.1 Sinocyclocheilus anshuiensis
ACACACACACACACACACACACACACACACACACACACGTTTCATTTTATTTATTTGTTTACAAGCTCTATGGCTCAATGTACACTGCTAGGCCACAGACGATGAAGCACTTTTAAAAACACAGAAAATTCAAATTCCATTAATATTTATACCACCCACCCAAAATTCTGTCATCATTTACTCACCCTCATGTCATTCTAAACCTGCCTGCATTTATTTCTTCTGCAGAACACAAATAAACACATCATATTTTGAAAAATGTTCCAGTGTTTTTTTTTTTTTTTATGTTGTTTTGGTCCCCACCAACTTTCACTGTATGGAGAAAAACAGTCAAAACACCCCTTAAAATATCTTCTGTTGTGTTTCACAGAAAAAAAGAACATTATATGGGTTTGGAACAACATGGACGATGCCTTCTGGGTGAACTATCCCAAGGAAGAATCAAAATAGGGCTGCAACAAACGATTATTTTGATAATCGACTAATCTAACGATTATTAGAATGATTAATTGACTAATCATCAATTATTTCGCTGATTCATCAGTAGGCAATTTTTGATTATTCATCTTTTGCAATTAGTTAAAATATTGAGTTATACATATTCTAAAAAAAATTATGAAGGTAATCACTTCAGCTTTTGAAAGTCATTATTTAATTACAATTATACAATTAATTTATACAAATAAATATTTTGGCACACAAAATGAAATGGCAGAGAAACTCTTATTCACCATTTAACTAACTATATGAGAAAGTAGCTGAATGACACATCATTCTGCCTAAAATCTCTTTTTGTAAGTCATATGGATAAGAAACAAAATAAAGGTTAAGTGATAAGACGTTTTATTTTTGGATAAACTATTTTATTCACAGCAATCACTCTTAAAATACCTTATAGGGTTATGATAATCAAACAGTCCTGAGCTAGATCAAGCTTTGATCTCTGCAAACCAAACTATCACTTTAATTAAACGTTTTTTCCCCCACTAATAAAAAGATTTTATTATTAGCTAGTTCCACACTGGAGAGCTGCTTTATAACAGAAAATCAAGTTGAAATTCTAACTGAAAGCGACACTGACTGGTTTTTAATTTTTAATATTGTAAAGCTGCTTGATTTAAGGCTATTGCATAAGGTACTAAATAAATAAACAAACGTGACATGACTGGACTTTACTGGAGAGCTTGTGCAAACATCCACATCGCTGTAATCAGATGCGTTTTAAAATCTCACAAATTTTTGCTCACTCGCTGTATTTTTGATTTTACAGTGGGGTAATTGTTGCAGTAGCACGAGATGGCTTAATTTCAAACTTTGAATTGAATAAAAAATGACAAGTAAGCAGTCAGTAATAAAACACGAAAAAGAAACTACTAATGATAGCACAAATAAAAAATAACGATAGGCCTAAAAATTAAATAAATTGCTTTTTAGTTTTTCAGGTAGCGCTAACAGTAGGGATATTAAGAGATTTAGTTGTTTTTTTGTTTTTTACCAATTATCCAAATAATGTTTAGTCCTAGAAAGCTATTATTATCAGAACATGTGCGCATAACATAGCGGTTAGCACTAGCTGATCAATGAATGAGAGGGCAGCGTTTCCAGAGTTGCCCATATACCACACATGTTACAGCACAGTAGGGCTATTGCAAACAGAAACAATACTGTACTGCATAGATGTTTCCTGTTGGCTCGATTTTTGAGTGGACTTTGCTGTTTCGATGAGCATGAACGGTAGAGCCCTGCATTTCAGCCCGACTTTTTTTGCGCCCCTCGGGCCGGGCTTCGGGCCAATTTTTACATCAGACGCGGGCCAGGCCTCGGACCTGTTTTAGGCTTCTCCTTATTTTTATATTTTAGACATCCATCAATTAGTGATGAAAAAAGATTGCCGCGCTGGTGGAAACAACACGAGACCGTGCTACCGTGACTGTCAAGAGCGGCTCAACGGTGTTTAGTTTGGTTAAAAATGATCCGAAATCAATATTTGAGCAAGTACATAACCAGCCAGTGTTCAAAACTATCGCCTTACCTTACCCGATTCACAAAGGTTAGCTTATAAAAATGTTTTCTAATTTGAGTGGTACGGGTAGGTTTTCGCGGGAAATTCGAGCATGGTACTGCATCATTATGTCACGTCTGTAAACAAAGAAGTTGTCCCGGCTACTAGGCTATCGCATGTGAGGATCCTGTAGGTGGCGGATCGTTTATAGCCTTTTCTCACAGCAGCCAGAATAATTAAATGTATAATTTTGATGGCT
>NW_015536561.1:892380-892752 GCF_001515605.1 Sinocyclocheilus anshuiensis
TTTAATCACCATTGGTAGCGAGATTTATGGTAATGCTTTTTTCCTCAGTTGGTCAGAACAAACGTGGCAGACTTGTACTTACTTGTTCAGATGGCAATATACCTGAAAATTCTTATTTGGGTCATATACCAAGACGTAGGCTAGAATCTGTGATTGCGAACTACAGTAAATATCCACACCAGTGCGGTGGTGACTGACTGCCACACATACTCTTCAGAACATTAGATTCATCTGCGCGGGAGCCGTGCCGACTCACAACCCACGCAAGCTAGATAATTACGCACTCAGCTGCAATTCCAGGTTTTTAAAAAGAGATGGCGACAAAGAGGCAAAACTTACGGACTGCAGCTTTAAGTAGCCGATCATGACACA
>NW_015536561.1:893466-911907 GCF_001515605.1 Sinocyclocheilus anshuiensis
ATAGATATATTTATCATGTCTGTGAGGCATGTATTCGCTGAGTTTCAGTTAATTTTTGTGAAGCACTCCTGTTCAAGACGAGACGCCAGAAAGCGCATCATGTTTGTTTTCTTTATTTTATAAAAGCACAACGTTTTGTTGATAGTGTGAGAGTGCACACAAATAACAGTAGACCCTTTACAGTTACGAACGATGTATTACTCTTACCATTATGAACAAAAATGACGGTGTATCCACTGAAAAAAAATGCAAGTGATTGCGCTGGTGCCTCCATGTCCTGCAAAGCGCGCTTCAGCTTCTATTATTGGATATAGCGCACATTTATTTAGGTTTAGCGTTCAAACATTGTTATATGCTTGAACTGTTTTATATCTATAAATTTTATTTTAGGCAAGTCGTGATGATTTGAGAAGGCTAAATTGATCAAACATAGGCTATGATCAACGGTGTATCCACTGAAAAAAAATGCAAGTGATTGCGCTGGTGCCTCCATGTCCTGCAAAGCGCGCTTCAGCTTCTATTATTGGATATAGCGCACATTTATTTAGGTTTAGCGTTCAAACATTGTTATATGCTTGAACTGTTTTATATCTATAAATTTTATTTTAGGCAAGTCGTGATGATTTGAGAAGGCTAAATTGATCAAACATAGGCTCACTGTATGCCGCTGGCTGCTTGGTCGAAAAGCAAAAACTTATATTTAACGAACAAAAAATGCTCCAAACATTTTTCGAAATTAACTAAAAAAAAAAAAAAACAACGAAATATAATAACTTTGCCATTACATACAAAACTGAACTATTTTAATAGCTGAAACAGTAGTATAAGCTGTTTTGGGAGAAGGGGGAAAAAAGACGGGCTCGGGCTGGTAATTCTTATAAGCTGTCGGACACGGGCCGTGCTAGGGCCTGAGTGTCTCTGGCCAGGGCCGGGCTAGGGCCTAAATTTGAGGCCCGTGCAGGGCTATTATTGGCGACATCAGAAATGGATATTATATAATAGATGCTTTTTTTAACATTTTAGCAATTTAAAAAGATTTTTAAAAAGATTTTTTTACACGGCACCCTGGTTGGGCAACACTGCATTAGGCCATATGAGACCAAACGACTACTCGACAACAAAAATATTTGTCGACAATTTTTTATTGTCGACGTTGTCGATAATGTCGATTAATCGTTTCAGCCCTAAATCCCATTGCCTCATTTTTCATTATTATCATCTACTATGTGCCATGCAACGTGTCCGAATAGCAGCAAATTCAGTTGGCATCTTACACACTGGAATAGCCTTCTAGACATTTTTTATTTTTTTTATATAATGTGCTTAATTTCACTTATGGAAGACTGGCAGTACAGGCCCACTGATGCACTGGGCGAGATGCCCGCGTGCAGCTCTGGTTTCAGGGCTGGTCCAGGTGCCCAGCACCAGCTGCCACAAATGCCAGAGCTTGGGGAGTCATTACACAGCTCGCCTCTCCTTCAACAGACAGGTCAACTCTAGGAATTTGTATTTCTGATACATTTATTCAGCATAATGACCACTGAGAACTTACTAAAAACAAGATTTCAAGGAAACGCTACATCTACAGCAACTTGATCTAAATCTGCAGGAAATACAAAATGTTACCGACATGTGCCCAGGTACCAGATAAAACCTGCTATTGTCTTTTCTCTCTTTGCTCAGGGTGCTGAACTTTGCATTAATAGGTATCAGTGCTTTCAGTTGTTGAATGAGTTATTTAAGACCAAGGCTGTTTATAAGAGATTAGCCTGTGCTTTTTATGATGTCACAGGGCCTGTTTAGCCTTTGTTGGCTGTTATCACTCGCTGCCTACGGTCCAGCTCTCACCAAACCTCCTACATGGACCCAGATTGTGTCTAATTTAGAGGACAAGCTTTGGTCACATGAGAGCCGGGAATCTGTTGTTGCGTCAGCGGCCCTGATGAATGATTCCTGGCTGTGCAATTGTTTGGATCCACACATCAGCCGGATCCACACACTCATTCTAGCACACTTAATATACACAAGCTCATATTTCTGCCCAGAGGATTACAGCTAGGAAGGAAACATACAAAAACTTCCACCATGGTGGGACAGGGAACAGCGGCTTCCCAAGGCAATTGGTTGTTTATGACTGCAATCAGCTTTTAGCATTTGTCTGATATATTTTCTATCTTTTGTTTGGCTTTGTTCAGGTTGCAAATTATAATCATCAACCGAAAGTTTATTTTCAGTACCCCTTTCAGTTCCTGCATGGTTGAAAGCAAGTGACACAATAAAACAAATACAATACAACTGTACTTCTGCTGGCACGTGTGCTGTGTACAAATCCTCTGAAAACACTTGACAATGTAGATGGTCACACAGTGCATAGTACATTATGTGAACATAAATAATAAATATTTATATAATTCATAAAAAACTAATCAAATATTTGAATAATATTCATTAAATAATAATATTGTAATGATGAATATTTCTAACAATAAAAAAATAAAAAAACAAATAAATAAATAAATATTAGACCCTTATAAAGGTCTAATATTTTATATGTTTTTTAAAGAAGTCTCAGCAAGACTGCATTTATTTATTCAAAAATAATTTTGTAAAATATTAACAACTTAAAATAATCCTTTAAAATAAATTTTAATATAATTAATCCATGTGACGGCAAAGCTATATTTTATCTAATATATAATCATAATCATAATCATAATCAGCGATTATGAAAACAAACAAACATGGGCCGATTCTTTGAGGGGTTTGCACTTTGCAGATCCTCGGCCAAATACTAGTCACAATTCTATGGATATCAGAGAGCACGAAGAACACAGGAAACTCTTTTTATAAGAACTTTTCTGCCAAATCCACATGAAACACAAATCTAAGTCATTGACAACCAGAGTTCCTGCCATTTATCACTTCAGTGTTAAAAGTTGTGCTGCTTAATATTTTTGTGGAAACACTGATACATTTTTATCTAGATTTTTTTGATAAATAGAATATTCAAAAGAAAAGAATGTATTAAAAATATATTTTTGTAACATTGTAAATGTCTTTACTGTCACTTTTGATAAACTGAATGCATCCTTGCTTAATAAAAAGTATTAATTTCTTAAAAAAAAAACATTATATATATATATTACACACACACCAGAGTTCCTGCCATTTATCACATGCATCTTATGTCAGGCCCAAAACAAGTCCACAGCCTGACTTAATAGTCTGAGTAAATGCTCCGTGCCAAAAAGAGCACTTTATTAGGGTGGGAATGTTTGCTTTTAGATTATCTGACATAGCGTTCCTGGCTTGATATAAATACAAGTAGGAGAAAAATGGACTAAGGCTAGAATCGACTAACAGTCTGAAAAAAACCCACAACTTAAAAATAAAAATACAAAAAATAAAACAGTTATACTGAAAGCCTTCCATGAAGGCACAGTGCCCATGGTCTAAGCATTGTAACTTCACTGTACAGATGTTAACAACATCTAAAATCCTTGGAACAACCCACCCTTACAAAACATGCAAATTATGTAAAAGAAAAAAACTGATTCTTTCGGTTAGCTCTCACTGGTTGCAAAAGCAGCTCAAGTCATAATAAGCAGTCATTTACAAGACACTTTCAAAGCGACACCGGCATAATTGTGCTGGCTTCTAAAATACATTCTTTTGCCAAATTTTATGGCAAAAAGACTTTGCAGAGAAAATCCCAGAATGCAATGAGACAAGCTTGTTGAGAATATTAAACCAGGATGGTGAAAGAGTTGAGAAAACTGTTAATTATAAATTAACTTGTATTGCATTCAGTGCTGAAAAGCATTGATAGAAATGAACTTTAAATATGTTTTAGCTTAGCAAAACAGTAGTAGCTACAAAGAAAACCATATAAACGAGCAATATTTCTTGTTTTAGTCCAGAGGTGTCCAAACCTGCTCCTGGAGGGCCACTGTCCTACGGAGTTTAGCTCCAACCCTAATTAAACACACCTGAACCAGCTAATCAAGGTCTTCTGACTCAATAGAAACTTCAAGTGTGCTGGAGTTTGTCCCACAGTCAAGTTTGAAAATCTCAAAAACAGCACCTACTCACCAATTCCCAAGCCTGTGCAAGTGCAAGTGCCCGTGTCCCAGTCTGTGCCCAGGATGCTCCAGCCCGCCGGCAGAGGCAGATGTCTAAGAGCAAGAGCCAGAGTATCATCCAACCTCTCACACTCCTTCAGGGGGATCTGACACTCGTCCAGAAGTAACGCTCCCTCAGTCTTCCCAACCGCGTTCACTAGGAACTGGGCCATGTCCAGGGCGAGGTCCTGCACGAACTGGAAGCATTCCTCAGCCACATGGTCCACTGAGCCACCGGGCCGGGCCTGGCACAGCGTGACCCGCACGGTTTCACTGCGATCATGAGCTGTTATGAGACAAAAAAAATAAACATTGGACAGAAATATATTATATTGTGTCATGCTTTTGTGATGCTGATGTCCACAAGATTTCCACAACTTTGTCAACAATAAATCAATTATGACTAAACAAACTAGCTATCTATCTCATATCAAACAGGGAGGTCTCCTTTAAATCATCTTCACACTGATTAAAAAAAAAAAAAACAACAACGAAAAAAAGGATCTTGCTTAATATTTTGGCAGCCACACATCAACAGACAAAAAGGAGACTTAAAGGTAGGGCATGTAATTTTTCAAAAACACTTTAGAAAACTGATTCGGGCCGAATAGCAAAACAAACTTGTAGCCAATCAGCAATAAGGGGCGTGTCTACTGGTGATGTGGAGGAGAGAGCTTTCAGTGCATGGGACGGACATTAGCCGAGCTGAGTGACAGAAAGATAGAGATGGCGGATAAAAAACAAAAGAGGAAAACGTCTGCGAAATGATAAGGCAAGAAGTAGGACCCGTGTAAATATCGGATCAGCTTTCCAGCGCTGGAGAGAGTTGCCTGGGTTGCGTACGTATATGTGGGGCGGAGCTATCAAAATAGGGGCACTTTTGGGGTAGGGGCGTGTTTGTTTTGGTGATTTCAAATATCAACATTGGCTACCAGAAATCGCTTACCCTGCCTTTAAGTGCCTATGGTTGAGCGGAGATGGATATCATTACTGAGAAATGTTCCTGCATGAACACAACTCATTTCCATTTCCAAGAGGGAAACAGCCGGAGACAGAGGTGACATACTATAAAACAACATTCTTCTTCACCATGAGGGCTGCCAGGAGGCCTGTCTTGTATCACTAAAGTTATGAGATGTCATTGCGACAACACGCATTGCGAGGGTTGGTGTGCGAGTGCCTTTTCTGTCAATGCAGAAAAAAACCCAATGTGTAAGTCCACACTCACCAGCAGCACATTTGCTTGACCAAAACATCTCAGTTGCACATCCATCTGGGTTCAAAGCATTTGAGCCATTTTTGCCGATAAAGACCTCTTAGCAGCCAAACATTTGGATTCAACCAAAAAAAAAGTATGGACCTCCAGCTGAGAGACAAAGGGTTGAAAGTGTACTCTAGCGGGCTGACAGCGGTGCACCTGAGGCGGACGATAGTGGGGCCATTCTTCATGCTCTCTAATGCATTGCTGAAAAGCTTTCAAGTGCTCAGTCGGAGTAGTGATTACAAAACCGGTGCCAAACATCTGCACTGGATTCCATAACACTGTATCTACTGTGACCCTCTGTGGAAGTGCTCCGGGGATACGGTTTAAATGTATTCCTTTTTTGACTCTAAATACTGCCTTAATTGCAGAAGGGGGGCTGTTGCGTTTTAGTTTTTATTTCTTTGTGAAACAAGATAAGATCACAATGCTACCAGTTCCCCCGCAAAGCAAAAATGCTTCAATAACATCAGTGGTTACAAGATAAATCTTTAGTTAATTACAGTAATGCATTGTGCCTGTTAATGGATGGTTGCCCAGGGTGTTTTGAGTGGTTTATATGTTGTTGTAGTTGGTTGCTAGGGCATCGCTAAGGCTGCTAGGATGTTTTAGGGTGTTGCTAGGTAAATGCTTACTAGTGCTTACATATTGTTCAGGTCCCTACTTTCTCTTTTTGAAAGTTAAAAATAAAAAATGAAATATACATACAAATAAACAAACAAACATAAATAAATAAAACAATCACACAAACAAATGAAAAACAAATACAAAAAGACAAAAGAAAACGGAAAAAGAAACCATCCCCTACTATCCCTCGGAAAAATAAAATAAAATAAAACATGAAACAAAGTATAAAAACTAACTAAAACATCAAACTAACTAAATAAATAAAGAAATAATATGAAAGACAAACAAAAGGACAGAATAAAAACAGAAAATATACTCAATCCAATTACTCCAGTTCTGTTTAACAAGTAATTTAAAAAATAAATAAATAAATAAGGTTAGCTTTTCCCCTCCCACATAATTTTAACTTTACAGTCATAAAAGTTCAACATGTGTCTAGGGTGGGTCTGTATGTGTGTGTAAGAGCTTTTTACTCTTCAGATACTTAAAATGTCACTTGTAATTTATGGTATTGACAACTACTATAATATAGCTTTTGAAAGAATTGTGGTTATGTTATTAACTCCTGTTTTTGGCTGGAAGGTGAACATACAATAAAATAAAGCAAAACAAAACAAAAATAAAATAAATGTAATAAATAATAAACAATTTCTATAGAGCCCTTAGACTTAGTATTTAATTAAATTACTGTTTTGACCAAAATGTTTATTTACAAATAATATGATTTATTTACATATATATTTATTTATATACTACATTGAGGTGCGTAGCCTCAAACCAAGTAGCAACAAGTAAACAAACCAGACAAAAACAAACAAAATACAACAAAAACATTCATTTGGGCTGGAATATCACCCCCAGTCTGTCTGAACAAGCTATTTATAATACACTGTCACCCGACACCAGCAACAAATTGCCAGGCGTGACAAGAAGAAAGTCGACCTTCCGTCTTAGATATCTTCACTTATTTATAGGATGTTTGTTAATGAGAATGAGACCATGAGAGTGAGAGTGAAGGAAGAACCATAAGATTAAAACAAATAAACAAGAGAGAGAGAGAGAGAGGGGCTTGACATAAGTTTGACAGGGCTGTCTAAGCAGAATGACTGTTTATACTATTTAAAACCAAAGTAACAAGCTAGCATTCCCACAATGCATTTACCTAGCTATTATGCTAGGCCACAAAATTTTGTCTGACACACAGGGCCTTCAGAGTGTGACGCAAGCAGTGGGACATCCTAGTGAGAGATGTTTTCATTGGCCAGACTGCAAAAGCCACATGGTGCCCTTGCCAAATGCCAGTCAGCTGCTTTTTTTGGCTGAAGATGATCACAGCCGCGGAGTGATTTGGAGACACGACTGAATCCACATTGTGAGATTAACTCCTGTGCGCTCTAGGTTTGTTTTTACAATTATAAATAAATGAAATACCACTCTAATTCAATTTCATTTTTTGGGGTTATTGTATTTTTTTTACTGTTTCTTATTATTTTGACAAATAACAACAAAAAAAAAACTGCATATCAACAACTGACAGGTGTTAGAGTTGTTAAAAGTGAAAGACAAACTATATATACAAACATTCTTGCCAACAAAAATGACCTTAGGCTCTACTTACATTACCAACATTCTAAACTTGTTAACACACACCCCATGTCCTATTCCTAATGCCGTAGTCGGTGACAACTTGAGAAGGAGGTGAAGGTGTAAAGCAAGGCCACAAACTACATCACAAGAAATCAGTCAGTACAACCGACTTTGCTTCCCTACTGGTGGAATCCCAGGGTGTAGGAAGGGCATTTATGGCCAGGTCATATGACTAACTTGCATGAGAAGCAGTTATGGTGACCCTTTGATCTGAGCGACATGCATAAAGTTTAGGAATCTGACTGCTACGTCCAAAGGCTGTTTAAGGGTAACCAAGCCCACCCTTTGTTGATGATGCATACATAGGCCTCTAGAAATATGTTCATGATGGAAGCTATCTTCATATTAGAAGCCAGGGAGGGGGCGCTAGCGAGCCATGGGTCGATAGGTCGCACTCCTCTACAGCTCGCGCAAAAATAAAAGATAAATTGACATTTTGAAGGACTATATCTGCATAAAAAGTTTAATTTAAACTATAGTTAGTTTAAGTTTGTTACATACTTATTGGTGACAAGATGAAAGTGATTTCAAAGCAACAAACCTCAAGAGGAAAAAAGCAGTGCGAAGCAGGCCTCATTCCACCGAGCTCTCCTGACGACGCTGGGCCGCTGGACGAGGTTTCGCAATGATCGACAGATGCTACTATTCTGGAGGCCATTAACTCGTTACATTCCGATCTACGAGCTACCAAGGTAGAAATATGCCAGACGATCGACACTCGGATTGAAGAAATGGCTTCTACTATAAGAGGGGAAATCTCCGCTCTTAAATCAGAAACACAGGCGGCTATTCAGGCCCTGCAAGCTACTACAGCGCAACATGGCTCTACCCTCGCAGATCTAGAGCAATCGTCCACACATTCATCGGATGCTATATCCAAGCTTCAATCAGAGGTGAAACGCCTATGCTCAGAAGTGAACGCGCTGACAGATAAGTGCATGGATCTAGAGGGACGATCTAGAAGACAAAATGTGCGGATTGTCAGTCTAAAAGAGGGGGCCGAGCGGGGCAAGGAGATGAACACATTTGTTTCTGAGCTTCTGAAAGAGGTGCTGTCCGTGGATGAATACCCACTTGTAGATCGTGCACACAGGGCGCTGCGTACGCGGCCGAATGATACCGACCCGCCGCGTTCACTCATAGTGCGACTCCACTATTTTCGGGACGTGACAACTATCCTCAGGAAAGCTGCAGAACGACGGGACCTAATCTACAATGGCCAAAAGATCCGTATATTTCCGGATTTTACTCCTGAAGTGGCAAAGCGCAGAGCAGCCTTCAATAGAGCAAGAGAATTACTCCGTGACAAGCCAGGGGTGCGGTATGGAACATTATTCCCAGCAAAGTTGAGAGTAACTTTCAATGGCACAGAGACCGTGTTCACTGATGCGAGAAAAGCCGAAGAGTTCGCCAAGCTGCACTTTGGTACTGGCCGAAAGGATGCTGATGGTAGTGGTTGATACTAACAATGGCGCTCTGGGTAATAAATAACAGGACAATGGTTTAATGGTCAGGTTTAAGGACTTTTTTTTCCTTCATTTAAAGGTATGTGCTTCTTCGCAGAGATTACCTTCTAGGTTGTTTAATATTCTGGTGGCTGTTCACACCAGTGTTTTTTGTACTATCACTGATATTCAGCATATTTCTAATAAGTTCAAGTGTTCAAAGTGTTAATTCTGGATTTCAGAATATATGTTATTTGTGGGGCTGTTTTAGGCTTCTACTGTTAGAAGTGTTTAGAAAGGGACGTAGTGATTGTTCATGTCTGTTTATTGTTTTGTTTTTTTGCCTGTTTTTTCTTTCTTGTTACTTCCTTAGCGGGGTCGCGCCTTACTCTGAAGGGTTCTAGGTATAGGCAAGACATCGGGTGTGTTAAGGCCGGGGTGGGTAATGTCGGGACTTATTAAGGTACTACATTTGGAAAAAAAATAGATTCCTGTTGGTAAATAAATTGGATAAATTTGGTCTACTCTTCTCCTATATCTTGAAAATGCAGGCTGAGTAATCATGCGGTGTTGGCTGCACCATTAGTGTGGTATGATTTAAGTCCCTAGGGTGGGGAGGGAGGTAAGGGGTTGTTTTGTTTTGTACCATAAATGTTTGTTGTGCTTGTACGTTCAGTTTTTTATGTGTTATTTAGGTTTGTATGTATATATATATATATATATATATATAACTGAAATCATGGTATGTAACAATAACTATTGGATTGTTTCATTGAATACCTTAATAAAAAGATTTAAACACATATTAGAAGCCAGAAACATTCATTGGTTGTAAATATCTTTAATTTTTACTGCTAACATGCACAAGTCAGCCACGGGCCACTTTTAGACTATGGCGGCCCAATATGGATAGCAGGTGCTGGACCAGGAAAAGTGCCAAAGGCGAGAGCATAAACAAATGAAACAAAGACCACCCTGGTGACTGTGTCAACTGTGTCCATAAGACATGGAGATTCAGATTCGATGATACCGGTCTTTGTGTGATCCTGCATCTTTGTGTTTATCAGGTCACTTTGTCTTATAAACAAACACAGGATTTTGGTTTTCAGGATTCATGGTTGATTTATTAAATCCTTCAAATCATTAATGCCGCATGCAGGCCTGGAGATATTTTAAAGCTGATGTGTGTTAATCCTTGGTAGATTTTCTAAGCAGAAGATCTAAAATACCCAAAATCCAATTTATCTTCCCCAGAATCTTTTGGCTCATCTGAATATAGGATCCATCTTTTCAGGAAGCATTTTTGGCACCTGAAGCAGGCTCACGGGGGTTCTCGAAGTACTGTTGATACTTTGGTTGTTCATTGGTCTATTTCAGGATCTCACAAGTCAATGTGCCAAAGGAGGAGTGCTTGGCCTTTTCGCCCTGTGCTTAAAACAACACTCGGTATGCTGCCTCGTCTGAGAGAACTGTGGGAGTGAGTCTTTTAGCTACTTGCGTTTAGCTCAAATTTAGCAGAACAAGTTTAGTCCAAGACTCAGTGCAAAAGCAAACTTCAAAGTGCAGCTTACGTTTCATGACAGGTCTTTGCTTCTTTGGAAACCCAAAACCACCATTCCTCTGTTTATAATTAAGGAGAGCAAATTAGCCTGCATCATGTGTTGAACAGAGAGCGTTTTCTTCACATTAGCTTCTACAACAACCATGAAAGTAGCAAGTCTCTAACTAAAGCCAGCTAACTAAAAAAGGTCCTGACCTTCTTCAAGCCACCATTATTAAAAACAAAGTTAAAAAGAGTGAAAAAAACTGATATAAAAAGAGGCTAGCTTTTGTTTGTTTTTGTAGCTGTTATGTAGTTAAAACGTAAAACTTACCAATAAAATTTAACTTGAAATGAATCTAACTTTTGTTTGTTTTTGTAGTTGTCATGTTGCTCAAATTTAGAAATTTACCAATAAAACTAAACTAGAAAATGAATCTAGCTTTTTTCTTTTTTTTTAGTTGTCATGCAGTGAAAATTTAGAAACTAACCAATAAAAATAATCTCGAAAATGAACCTAGCTTTGTTTGTTTTTGTAGCCGTCATGTAGCTAAAACTTAGAAACTTACCGATAAAAATGAACTACAAAAATCAATCCAGCTTTTGATTTTGTAGCTGACATGTAGCTAAACCTCAGAAACTTTGCAATACAGATTAACTTTAAAATGAATCTAGATTTTGTTTGTTTTGTAGATAAGTTGTGTAGCCAAAACTTAGAAACATTCCAAAAAGAAACTGCTACAAAATGAGGCTAGCTAAGAAGTAGCGCTACAAACCAGAGCAAACCACTGTCGCTAGTTTGCACTGAAAGAACTACAACAGATGCTGCAATAAGAATTTTTAGAATGCATGAGGGGTGAAATTCAAATGTGTCGAGTCTTGTTAGGGGTACGATATCCACTTTGCAATATACACTTTTTCTTTCCATTTGACCTCATTTTCAAGCTTAAAATATACATTAAAATATGAAATGAAACAACATTTGCGAAGAGGACATTTGTGACTTCTGTGAGTTCATCAAGACACCCCGAGAATAAATGGTACAATGCCTCATCAAGCCAGCCACCTGCAACTGCTAAACATGGAAAAACCACAAGCGCAGCTTTAACCACACACATGCTAATACACACGAACACAGCAAATGCACCAAGCCACAGCTGTATGCTTCAAACACGGCCAATCATTGCAGCATCTGTGACGTGCTTCATAGCTCATGACAAAGGATGTATAAGAGGATAACTACCGTTATACCTCAACTGCTTGCATTGATCATAATAAATATCATGTTATACTATCTTTTTCCAGTAGAAAAAATTAAGATGGCCCTCTTCATGGGGTCTGCAGGCAGGGTTAAAAATTTACACTCACCAGTTGCCAAATGAGAGTAAATATTGGCCTGTAAATAAAAATCATCACTTGGCTGGAAAAGTTATTACGAACTACTACTACTACTATTTATGTTTTAAATTGAATTGTAAGAATGATAAGAATATTAAGTCCAATTTATGTCAGTTCATATTAATTTTACTACATTCAAACCACTGACATGAAAAAAACAGCTAAATAATTTAATTGTCTGTGGGGGGAAAAAAAGCTAAATATTGCAAAAACTTTTATGGTGGTCAGTAAATATTTATAACTGGAGAATTCTTAACTGGCAGGTGTGCCAGAAAGTACATTTTAGACCCTGTGTGTCTGTTTAATTGTATCTGAATAAGATCATCAGTCAACAAAGTCACATCCATGGCAGGCTGTTGACATTGCCATGGATGCACAACAACCAGAGTAATCTACATGTCCTGATTTGTTCAAGTAGTGTGGTTTGTTTAAGTGAACTGTTCCGGTTCTCACTGTTGATTTGAAAGTACTGTGGTGTCTTCGGTTAGGCATCCTGCTGACATGTGGGCTTCTTATGCCTTAAGCAAATCGAATTAAAAGGTCAGCACCAAACAAAAGAAAAACATAATTACCCAGCACCCTTCCCCCTGACCGAAGACATGCTGATGCAGCCTAACATGAAGAATGTGAGCAGGCCTTGGAGCAACAAGATCTCATTAGAAGTCTCCATCAACTAGGGATCGGTCAGAATGGTCAACTAGTCATCCAAAAACCAAGGCTGACTACTTCATAATATACATCTTTTTTGGAGTAATTTAGAGACACAACCTCTCAAAGATGGTTTAGCCTGCTAACTGAATGAAACAAACAAACGAACATCAAAAATGACACAATACTTACATATAACGGAGCTTGCTGTGGATTCAGTTTCATGGCACTGGCCACTGTGGAAAAGAAAGAAAGTGAGAGATTTAGAAACATGACATTTCTGAAAATGCAGGATGTTCAATTAGTGCTCACTTTTATTTTTTTATTTCACTGTTCATGTACAAGTACAAACTAGCCTCTGAGCATCAGGCCACACGATGCAGATGAGCTGGGGCTTTTAACAAACAAAACTGTGACCCTAATAACTATTAGGAGTACATTAGCTTGCCTCCATTCACAATGGTCACCCCTTCCGGATCCTTCCATTAAAAACCTTCAGTAAAAATTTAACCCCAGCTAATAAATAACAGGAAATCCATTATTTGCATCTGTTTTCAGGACTCAACAATAGAGATAGCCTCAGGTGTTCACTGATCATGTACATGTATCTTTAATGCCTAGCAAAACTAAAACAATCAGATTTTTGTGGTATGCTGCACAATGTTGTGGAATTGTGAGGATTTAAATGTCACAAAGGTTTTGTTATTTAGCTGAATAACAGATGAGAATTTACTGCAATTGCAAGAAAGACCAGTGACTAGAAGTATCAGTTAGAATGGATTGAAAATGTTGATCAGCACAGGATGTCATCATTTTCTATAAGGAAAATCAGAGTGAGGAGTTTCTTTCTCATCCATTTTTCCTTCACACAAACTTGCTCTAGTAGAAATACAGGCTCTGATGCCAGAGAACATGCCACTCGGTGGAATCTTGCGGCTGGCCGCAAAGCACATTGCCCACCTGCCATCTGCAAGAGGGTGTAACGCTTCACCCATGAGAGGCAAAACCACAGCCCTTAACCCACAACACACGGCAACCCCAACCACTATCACACAGAGATTCAGACAACACACAAATCTCAGCTGATTCAAGAAAAAACATATTAGGCAACACAGTAAGACACAAATCAACTCTTTTAATGTGATGGCTAGGAGCAGCCCCTAATACAGAGGGCTGGGAAACAAGTGACATTGGAGTGTTAACACCGCCTCCGGCCTTCAGTTCAGTAAGGATGATAAACCGCCCCCAGCTATTGTTCCGTTATCTGCCCCGGATGCGGTATTAGCCTTTAGGAGGTCCTTGTGGTTATCTGAGGCCCCACACACAACACATACACACACTACCAACACACAGACATTTACAAGCACACACTACCTAACATGCTCATGACTAAAATTCTGTTCCTTCTAACCTTCTAAAGTTTAACTGCAATTGATTTCAATGGAGTTTGATGTTAATATGCTGCTAAAGTAATAATAAAATGACATATCTTAGCACAATTAAAGTTGCCTATCGTGCGGAACAGCCTTCATGTCGTGAATGTGGCTATGATGCCTTAAATTACTGTCTCTGTAAGCTCACTAGGTTTTAGAACATGCGCAGAATTTCAGTTCTCCTTAAAAAGCAGAAACCTGCCTCAAACCCACTAACAGAATAAGAGTACGGTTTTTGAGGAAGCTTTAAAGATTACAACATAACAGCATCTTCATGTATTTTTAATTGATGAGCCAAATCTCAGAATGGACTGCAATAATCTTAGCAAAACTGTACAACCAACATAGCGGACAAGCTGAATTAGTGCATCTTATTCAGCACTGAGAAGTACCAAAAACAGTTTCATCAAACTAAAATTGTATTGCTCAATATTTGTTTTACTACAGTTAATATTACCTAGGTATTAGCTTCGTAACATGCTAACTTCAGAATTGAAGATTGAAATCCCACCTAATATTTGTGTATTCTCTGTTTTTGTGCTTGGATAAGAGCCATTAGCTTAGCAACATGCTAACACATGGTATCAACTGAGTATTAGTAAAGCATCTTCTGCGCTTTACGAGAAGTGCTACACACAAGTGAGTGTTAACTCAGCCAGTATGCAGTATGCAGACAGTAGACAGTGAGGTGGTTTTGGAACAGAGCTTAGGTGATATAAATTGGACAACTGGCTAATCTCTTCTATTCGGTTAATATGATGCCAGGCTACTTTACTTGAACCCCTCTATGCCTCCTGTGCCGGCGGAATTCCCAGAATACCTTTCCCCTCCCTAGCCTGCAGGAAGAGATCAGACATCCCACCTGCTGCTTTTTCCACTCATGCTGATTCACCAAGAACCCCTGCCCCAATTCCAACACCAACCATTTAGCCAGCTGATCCACTTCCAAATCTCAACTAATCAGCTAGATCTACGGTGGAGAGAGAGAGGTGATGACCCATCCTAAGCCAGACGGCACTGTGGATGTTGAGAAGCTAAGGGTCAACCAGACAGATCAGAGAACATGGCGTTCATGGAGGAAGCATGCTGTTACAAAGATTGACGTGAAGTGGTCGGGCATACATAAAACCTGAACTTAGCTTTGATATGAGGCCTCCTGGATGGACCTATTGAGCCAGCACACTGCAGAGTCAGCAAGCCAGTGGTTACCATCAACAGATTCATGTCTAGAGGCTAGAGAGAGGGCTGTAGTTTGTGTGCCTTGGCCTGCGTTCTTGCACCGCTGAAACTCAAGCACCACATTTGGGCTTTTTGAGAACTCATAAACCCCGACAAAAGCCCCATTATCCTACACATGCGAGACAGGCGGTAACGGACAGGAAGTAGGATTCTAAAACAAGGACAACATATTGACAGCAAGTCAGGGGTGGGCGGCAGGGTGGGGACAGGGCTGGACATTATGAGAGGGGTCACAGCCTCTTACTTCAGGCGATTTCTCTTGTTCTTTTAGCTGAATAAAAGGGCTACTGTTGAAGCTCAACAGGATGGGGTACAGGGATAATCAGCTGGTTCTAATTATAACCACTGATTTCATCCTCTCAAGCTAAGCCCTATAACTATATCTAGCACAATACATGCACACACGACTAAACACTACACTTACAAAATAAATATGTAAAAAGAGTATCTCAGATGTTCCTTTACATGATCTCAGATGTTCATTTACCTTACACCACAACTATCATAAAGATATACAAAGTAGGGAGAAATTGGCAAATAGATACCAAACATACCAAACACGAACATGACACCAGCTCAGTGCATCAGAGGCAAAGTTGAAGTCTTGATCTTGTGGTCTTGAGTCCTCTTAAGACCACATAAACTTGGCATTGGTATGGGCCTAGTTCTTGGCTTAGGGCAGGGGTGTCCAAACCTGTTCCTGGAGGGCCACTGTCCTGCAAAGTTTAGCTCCAACTTAATTAAATACACCTGAACCATCTAAACAAAGTCTTCAGACTCTTCAGACAGAAAGTTGGAGCTGGTTGGAGCTAAAATCTGCAGGACACTGGGCCTCCAGGAGCAGGATTAGACATCCCTGGCTTAGGGTCTCAACGAGACTGCAGTCAATTGACACTCAGCCACTGTGCAAAGTTCCACTGTGTCTCAAATAAATTCTGTAATAAATAAAGTATTTTCTGTATTGAAATTCATTAAAATGGCAGACTGGTTACTGAATTCACAGCTCTGGGTCTGGATCCTGGGGTTTAGATCGGTGTCAAATAGCAGTTAAAGACCCTGGAGAAACCCTTTCGGTTACAAAAACCCTAAAGGCTGATTTATACTTCTGCGTCGAAACTACACCGTAGCTACATCGTAGGTTGTGCGTAGCACATGTAGCCTGACGTGCACCTCTCCAGAAATGTAACAACACATTTTGCGTGTGTTTTTTGCACTTTAATATACTTTAATGTTACACCTTCTTATTTAAAATTACCAAAGCAAATAACAAGTGTCTTATTTACTATACAACACAGCATTATACATCACTTAGTTGTCCGTGACAAACAATGTTGTTCTGCCATGGCACAAGTCCTTGTGGAGATTGAAAGAGTGCCATATTCTCCTGTTCCGTTGTCATCTCCTTTTTTGTAGTAGGGCTGCACGATAAATCGCATGCGATATTTAACGCGCTTATCGTGCAGCCCTATTTTGTAGTTTTAATTAAATGATCTATTCTTGGATATTTATTTGCCGCCATCACAGCTGATGCTTCTCTGACAAGCTGCTGCTTCTTCGGCTTTTGCCTTGATACTTTTGGTTACACCAGCAACATGCCCGTGGACACTGCATACTAGCGGTCAACATGTGTAATTGCACGTTGACGCAGAAGTATAAATGAAAACCGACGCGTAGCCTACGGCATAGAGGCTACGGTGTAGGTCCGACACAGAAGTATAAATCAGCCTTTACAAATATTAATAAGTGTCTTAACTTGCTGCTTAGAGGGTTTGGTACTCTCAGCCTGGGTCTTGCAGGGCCTGGTCTTGATTCCCACTCTGGTCCAAAGCTTGAATCAACAATTAGGCCATGGCCCAAACCAGAACCAGTTTGATTGTTAGGAGGAATTATGATTGAGGAATTATGTGTACATCTGAAGGAGGACACCGTTTACCCTTCAAGTTATTGGGTTTCATAAGCACCTTTGATCTTACTAACTTCAAGATCAAAGGTGCATATGAAACCCAATAACTTGAAGGTAAATGATGCAAGGTCCAGACCCAGTGGTGTGAGTCCAAGACTGCGGTCTTGTCAAGACCCAGTCCCATTGATCAAGACCTCTCCTACACACAATGGCTCCTAAACATCTCTGCGGTACCAGATGGGCGCGACTCTTCTTGTTCATATATCACAATGCAAAAAACAAACATCTCTAGTTACACAAGCTATATTTTTGTAAACATCATAATTATATATTGTAGTTTTTGATTAAAATGAGAAGAGGAGAAGAGGAACTGCATGGAAACACTGCTCAGTTAAAGCTAGCTCAAATACAGTTTAGAGTAGAAAATGTTGGTGCACAAATTATGTACATTTGTGTGGGAATGTTGAGGGGGAAGCACAGGGTTGATTGGCTTGGAGACCACAGTTGTTCTAGGCTGGAACCATGGTCTGCACATTTGTTTTATGAGCAGCGGTGAAAATGTGGTTTTGTCGTTTAAAAATGGTCCTCGTTTCCTGTTTACACTTAAGTCCCTTGGGGTCAATATGACCCCAAACATTGAAAGAGTAATTGTGAAAAATATATACATTTTTAATCATACAAATAATATATCATTTTTTTTGTTTACTTCTCATCTATACATTAATGCTGTGTTTTGGGAGATATTAAGTACTTTTGTACCTATTTACCACAAACTTCCTCAACTACACCATTAGCTTGCATGTGAAATATACATTTTTTATAAAAAAAATCACTTAAAGGATGACCTAAATTTAATTTAAGTTGCTTCTGGATATTGATCTAGGTGTTAGGTGTAGAATTCTGCCATCTGCTGGTTAGAAATAACCCTAAAAGGATTACAGTTTAGGAAAGAAATTGTTTTGACCAGCAGAGGGCCATAGAGAGCCATTCATTTTACTGCATAAGACACACCTAAAGGACAAGACTTAAGAGTCAGATTGTAGTTGCATATTATTGATTTTAATGAACCAAGTGTAAAAAAAAATAAAAATTAAATAACTTTAGAATGTGGAAGAAATTAAAAATGTAAATAAAACCAACAGCAATATGCAGAAGTGTGTGCATGTGCATGCATTAGGT
>NW_015536561.1:916529-937473 GCF_001515605.1 Sinocyclocheilus anshuiensis
TTTTTTATGAAAAAATCACTTAAAGGATGACCTAAATTTAATTTAAGTTGCTTCTGGATATTGATCTAGGTGTTAGGTGTAGAATTCTGCCATCTGCTGGTTAGAAATAAACCTAAACGGATTACAGTTTAGGAAAGAAATTGTTTTGACCAGCAGAGGGCCATAGAGAGCCATTAATTTTACTGGATGTGGCCAACTGCTTCTATCACAACTTTTGAGATACATTTTGTGAATTTATGTATATATAAACATTAGAAAATACATTAAAAATAAATATTTTTTCAAATGGTATAATTTTTTGTGGTTTTTGATGCATTTTGAAATGTCTGTTTTCAAAAAATGCCACAGAAATTTGACAGAAAAATGCCACATAAGACACACCTAAAGGACAAGACTTAGAGTCAGATTGTAGTTGCATATTATTGATTTTAATGAACCAAGTGTAAAAAAAACTCAAAATAAAATAACTTTAGAATGTGGAAGAAATTAAAAATGTAAATAAGAAGTGTGTGCATGTGCATGCATTAGGTCTCACTCAAACATGTTCTGCATTTGTGGCTGATTTCATTTGTCAAATTTGATACAAATGCTATCTGTGGCAATCATACCTGTGTGTGTGTGTGTGTGTGTGTGTGAGAGTGTGCCCGTGTGCGTGCATTAGGTCTCACCCCTTTATATCTTTGTTCTGCATTTTTGGCTGATTTTATTTTGCCAAATTCTTGACAAATTTTTGACAAATGAAAAAAATATATATACATTTTTTCACATTTCCCATTAATTTCAATGTGGGGTCATATTGACCCCAAGGACCAGATTAAAAAAAAAAAAAATGTACATACCTTCAGAACAACCGAATCATGCAGCCCAGTTTTTTTTATGTGAATATAGATATAAAATGTTGAAATGTCACAAAATCTTATTCCACTGAGATGAAGGGAACCATTTTTTTAAACTAAGTAAAAGTTGATTGGGGTCATATTGACCCCAGGGACCGATTGAGGGTTAAGAAGGACATGGAGGAAACGAGAGCATTCCCAAATCAAGTTCAAACCAAGAGAGGGGCAATGTTCTGAGTCACTGCTTTGACTGCAACAGAGCAAATTCATGGTGGGGGATGAGAACAGGTCCATGTGATTATATGGAACAAAAGGCCTGATAAAACAAACCAAAGTCAATAATCACATGTTGAATTTGAATAATGGCAGCACCACATGCATGAAATCTGAAAAGAATAATATAGAGCATATTAAAAAATTGTGCGAAGACCGCGTCTCCTCCTTTTAACAAATACACTCTTGGCACATTAACAAGACAAAAACTGTACATCTAGCATATTATTTAAATACATATTTTTATTTATACAGTAAATAATGCACAAATCTGTACATAAATCATCTGTTCCAGATGTATAACCCATTATTTTTATTATCATTTATTTTTAGTTTTTTTTCTTAGTCTTATTTAAATGTTCTTTCTGTTCTCATGTCGTGTATGTATGTACAGTATGTACTAAGAGCTCAAAAAAAAAAATTTCCTTGTGTGTTTGCACTTGGCGAAAAAAGCTTATTCTGGTTCTGATTTCTGCATAAACCTAGTGTATAACTTAGTGTAATACTTAGTTTGGCTCTCTGAATCTCTCTCACACTCAACATTTCATATCAACAAATATAAACTTGCATATCAGAGCTTGTTCGCCTCTGGTTTGACCTTGTATGCTCTAAGGGCCATGAGAAATTAAATTTCCTCTGTCATGCCCCAGTAGGAGCCAAGTTGGGCTCACCCGGCAGCCAGGGCCAGACACCTGTTTGTTTAGTCTGAGTCAACACAGCCCGGCCTCTCAGAATCCTGTGTCCCCTTCATCTCATAGCTATATGCTTTCAAAAGTCCAAATAAAACACTGTCTTCAGCTGCAGAATTCAATCAATATCACTGAGGTTTACACATTTGTTATGTAATGCCAAGCAGTGATTTTTCGACACTTCTCTTTAATTCTAGAATTCTTAACTAAATATTATCCAGAGTGGCACAGGAAATCAATACAGCTTACACACTTCAGCTTTACATTCACTTACAATACAGCTTTACATTCACTTCCTGAATGATTCAGTCACAAAAGACAACAAGGAAATAGCATATAGACAGCCACAACAAAAGGCTCTTCCTGGTCTATCTGTGCTATGATAAGCATAGACGTCTGGAAGCAAGTGAGAGGTTTCAATAGGATTACAGGATAAGGCGATTTAGCCAGCATCTCATTCATCACATCTAGTTAATGCCTAAAGTTTGAAACATAGGGCAAATACTGGGTTATTTCCATTTCCGTAATTTTTTTCCCCCATAGAAACAGCAGGAGCCACTCAACTCAATGGCTATGTTCAGAATAGCAGACTACCATACCATTCCTACAGTACTTTATGGCAGGGGTGTCCGATCCTGCTTCTGAAGGGCAACCTTCCTGCAGAGTTTAGCTCAAGCGCACCTGCCTGGAAGTTTCCAGTAATCCTGAACACCTTGAATAGCTGTTTCAGATGTGTTTAATTAGGGCCGGAGCTAAACTTCACTGGAAGGTGGCCCTCCAGGAGCAGGGACACTAAGTACGGCAAGTATGTTGCATGTGCACAGTACTGGTTTTAGCTCATTTTCATGCAAGAACAACTTCAATGACCTACTGCATTTGCCAAATTGTGTAGCATAACAGTGCACACACAGAAGAATTCAGTATCCCACAATGCAGTGCGCTCAACTTTACCTTTCATTTCAGGTGTGATAAAGGTAAAAATCTGTTTTACTCACTTTGTGATCTGACCACCAAAAGCTACACAAACGTTAAAGGGGTCATATTATGTTGCTAAAAAGAACATTATTTTGTGTACTTGGTGTAATGAAATGTGTTTATGCGGTTTAAGGTTCAAAAAACACATTATTTTCCACATACTGTACATAATTGTTTCTCCTCTATGCCCCGCCTTTCTGAAACGCGTTTTTTTTTTTAATGTGCTGCACACATCTGAATATTTGGGTTGCACTGTTCTGGAACAGTGTTGTAAATACAACTTAATCACTGATTTCTAGTCGTGTCCATTTTTGGAAGGCCAAACAAAGTAGTTTCGCTTTCACAACTAAACACACAGCGCCTTCATGACATGGCGGCGGCGGCAACAACAATACTACAGCGAGAATAAAAGTTACGCCTTCTTTCTTTGCGTGAACATCTGGGCGGCTGTAACACAGTTCGTAGTCACGGGAAGAAGGAGGCGGGAACCGGCGAACATTTAAAATTTTAATAAAATAAACAAACATAAAATGAAAGTAAAGCGGCAGCCCTTCGCGGACGACTGCCGCACACAAAACACAAAATAAAGTCCAGGCCTGGTCCTCTCTTGTCTTTCACTGTCGTCACTCCTCCTTTTATCCTTCCGGAGCTCCTCCGTGGGACTCGAGACCGGTGAGTGGTGCAGGAGTCGCTCATTATCAATTACTCCACCTGCCTCGCTCCGTTCCCACGGCCCCCACTCGTCACAGCGGCGTTATGCAAATCTTCCCACATCATGACGTAGACATGTGGGGGCGTGTTAGAACGAGCCATTTTAGGTAGGCGTGGTTGACTCTTAACTTTTATAAAGAATATCTCTTTGGATTTGAGACTTTAGTCTTTGCAACTTTACAGATCTTCTTTATGCACCAAGAGCTTGTAACACTCCAAAGAGAAAGGAAAAATCGCATCATATGAAAACAAAACATTTTTAATTTCTGAGGTGACAAGGAGCAATTATAAAGTGTGAACTATTGAATGAAATGTGTACTGCATAATGCATACAACTTCAAATGGCATTTAAAAAAATAGTGGTCTATATTCAATATATAATAGTAAGCCTAGCACTTCATTCCGAACATAGCCAAGGGTTTGACTTTGAATGGCTACAACAGGCACAGAGAACTTGCATGCCAGAGTCATGCTGGAGGAATGCATGAACAATCCACACAACAGGGCCTTGCGTTAATTTGCAGGAGCCTGCCGAAATGGCAGGGGCATCACTCTCAAGGCCTGTGGAAGATGCCAGAGTTGTACCGCCTTTGTGATGAAGGGTTGAGAGGGCCCTCTTGCCCCTGTGACATGAACAGGATGCAGCATGTGTTGCTCTCCCTGTGGAACATCCCCTTGGGAAATTTGGATAGGCTTTGTAGTGCAAACAAGTCAAGCTTTTCTCCATTTAAAGAGAAAGACACAACCCACAGAAAATAACAAAAAAAAAAGAACATGAACTAACCATCTGACTTGCGTTGCGTATTGAAAGAAACATGGTTTATGTAACCTTTACCCTTTCCAATAAGATCTTCACTCCAGAGGCATCATGAAAAAAGCACCATAATGTTTTATAATAAAGAGGCTCATGACACACATTCGTTGCCATAGTGAAGCCTTGTATCTACCATTACAAATACTTGTGGTGAAGCTAAAGTAACTCTAACCCCTATTTAAGAGGATATTTAGTCTTTGCAGAACACACACCGCAACACGAGCACACAATGTGCCAAGAGAGCGACTGCTTCAGGGTTTGATGTCACTGTTTACCAAGCTCATGGTGGTCAGTATTAACAAAAAAGCACAAAAATAAGGCTTTATGTAGATATATTTACACTACTATGAACCAGACATGACTTCTAAAAATAAAGAAATGCCTTGTTGCCATTTCAAGCAAGAAACAGTAAGAAAAATTAGCACTGCTTTTTTATTTTTAGGATATTTATTAGTAATTGCTAGTAGTTCTATCAACAAATGAAAACATTTTAATAAAGACGACATGTTCAGAGCTCTACACTTACATTTTTGTGTAAAAATTGATCGAAAGTGTGGGTGCAAAACTACAAAATTAAACTAAAATGTCTTTAAATTAAATAGGGTGTTACTGGCACTGATTATTTTTGTAGATTAAAAAAACATGCCACTTTATGTAATGAACATTATGTAATATATTATATAACAATTTTAGAATTCACATTATAAAATCGCACATCCCGCAGCAGACAGCTGTCGTACAGCTGAAGTCTCCATGGCAACGAACAAACAAAACCAGCTCAGGCATATCAGTGAGAGTGAGACAGGCCGCAAGCTAACACCACACTTACTGTGTAACCAGAGAACGAGACGTTCCCAAGAATTAGCGAAACACTGGCCAGTCCAAAGGGAAAATATTATGGTTTGCAGCAAAGATTTCTAATGAACACAACTGCAGACAGCGATAGATAAGAGCAGAATGAATACAAAATAAAAGCTTTTGAAAATGACAACATATTTAAGATTTTGTCAGAGGTTATGCATTGACTCTCAGGTTTAGTTAAAAAAAAAAGATCATCGGCTTTGGCTTGTGTGCACGCGTATGTGGACAGAATCAGGGGGGAGGAGGATTTTCATGGAGTTTGAAGTTTAACTAGTAGATTGTTTTCCTGCCCCCCTGCACGGGTCAGTGCAAGAGCGACTGGCCTCCCACTAAACACAAAGCCGCACCAAAGCGACGAGATGGAAATCAGGCAGTCAAAATGGTCAACTGACAACTAAAGTCCTTTTTTTTTTTTTTTTTTTGCACAACTTTAGAGATTTACTACAAAAACGTTGCTCCAAGACTCCAGATAAATGGGTAGTTGACATCCAAATATTTTGGAAAAGTTTACGTGCTGTGGTGCAAATTGAAATACTTCATCTAAAACTATTTTAAACAACATCTTGCTATTTTTTTCTAATTATTATGCATGCCCTCATATTATTTGAGACAGTTTTACTTTGTAATTTATTTGCCACATTGCAGAACTACTGAATGTAAAAAAAGGGAATAAACTGGCTCTTTAATATAAAGTTAACCAATTAATGACATTTAGATATGAACACACTTGCGGCTATTTAGCCAGCAAAACTTTAAATGAATAATGACATACAGTGGGTACGGAAAGTATTCAGACCCCCTTCAATTTTTCACTCTTTGTTATATTGCAGCCTTTTCTGTCAATATGGGGTGCTGTGTGTACATTAATGAGGAAAAAAAATTAACTTAAATGATTTTAGCAAATGGCTGCAATATAACAAAGAGTGAAAAATTGAAGGGGGTCTGAATACTTTCCGTACCCACTGTAAGTAATAATATTCATAAAACATATAAACATATATCAGTTATTGGCTATAACTTAAAAATAACACATTTTTTTAACATTAAATATAATGTTTTGTATCAATTGTAAAAGCAAGACATCTAGACACAACAATGGTCTGCCGTAGACTCCATTGCCAGCTATATATGAGGAAAAAAAAAAAAAAGAAAAAAGTCTGGCTGAATTGCCAGAACTCAGTCAGATTTTTGCAGTACAAATATTAAAACTTCAAAAACCTGCCAAACACTAGTGAGCAAGCAACAAGTATATCCTGCAAACTCTTGATATCCAAATAAATGAAACACAGAGCAATCAATCAGTCACTCAAAGAAGCAGCAGCCAAACTTCCTAAGAAAGCTGTTAGTATAACTCAAATGATGGTCCCTCCTGCAGCTTGAAGCAAAAGTTGAACTTTTCCATTCCCTGTAGAGGTTAGACTGGGTGACTGTTTAACCATCATCCATCTTTGAACAATGAAAGCCAAAGCTCAGACTAAGGGCATGCTTCCACCTCTCCAAGGGCAGCTCTCATTAGCTTGATATACAGCGGGCCTGACAAACTCTTTCTATCTGAACACATTCAACCATCGCTGCTAGCAACTGGCTTTTTGACGTCCTCCATTCCAGCACGAGATTTCACTTAGCAACCTCTGTGACAAATAGGAAAACTTTAAAAGGAATACATTTACTGTGGGTTCACCTCTCTTATGAGACAGAAAATGTCAGTGCCATCCGTAACTCTATAACTTTTGTTAACATGCGAGGAAGTAGACAACCAAGAAAAATCAATTGTATCACAGTAAGTTGAAACTGAAAGGTGGGGCCCTTGTATGATTGAGAAAGGGCCTTTGTGTAGCAACGATCAGCCAATTAAAAGCCAACAATGCTTTTTACCAAGTCCACGAGGTGAGCGTTTAGAGATAGGGCTTAGTACGCCATTGTTAGTAAACAGGCCCTGTCTGAACGCACAATAACACCACACCAGCACCACCCAAAACTCGCAGGGTCAATGAACTTCGATAATATGCAAGCCTCGACATGCAACAACAGAACTCACACTGAACTTACAGTCTTAATTTTATCATCACTCATGATTGTACCATAATTTAATAGACTTAACTGCAGACTGACAAAAACACAGAGTTGCGTGAGTTCAAAAAGTTCCGCAACTCTTGATGGCACATGCCCAGTGAAGGTTCATGCTGCATGTTTGTATGCAATCTGGCAACTTTTAAGGACAGAACTGCAAACAATTATATCAAACTACCACAGCATTCTTGTCTGGTGTCCGTGGCTTTTAAAGAGAGCATTCCACTGCTTCCTTCTAGTTTCCCACTGGTGTCTACATTAAGACGAGTACGTTCCCTAGATAGAGGTGTACACTGTCAAGATCCTGAGGGAAGGCTAATGTGCCATCTGCTGAAATAGCAGGACAAGATCTTAAAGGTATAGACCATTTTTGATGATGAAAAATTAATGAAGACTAATTAAGTGACGTGACGTGACGTGACATTTAAGTGATGTGACATGACATGACATGTGCCCAAGTATGGTGACCCATACTCGGAATTAGTGCTCTGCATTTACCCATCCAAAGTGCAGAACCCACAACCTTTGGGTTATGAGTCCAACTCTCTAACCATTAGGCCACGACATCCACGACTAATGCTTTTTAGCATCAAAAATGATGTAAAAGCACAATAAAAAAATATCGTAACAGCAGACCACAGTTATACGCTATATTTCAAGTCTTCTTAAGTCAGACTGAAATTTAAGTCATTATTCTGTGATAATCTTCCCCTCCACTGAAATGTTAAATAGCGCAACCAGACTGAGTCAGAGAATCAATCTGATTTGTGAACCGAATTGGTTGAACAGATCAGAGTCAAACAAATCATAAAATTCTCTAATAAACTTGTGAGCTTGGGGAGATGTCAAGATTTTCGGTGAATAAAGATGTGAAATATAGCACACTAATCATTTGGATCACTTTCATAATTCTTTTAATGGTGCTTTTGTATAAAGCTTAAAAGCTTCAGTCCACACATCTACTGTGTGCGCATGGAAAAGAGCGACCAGCACAGTCTTTGGAAATTCTCCTTTTGTGTTCTACTACGAAAGAATAAATGAAAGTCATACAGGTTTGTGATGACATAAGGGTGAGTAAAAATAGACAACTTTAATTTTTTGGAGAACTATACCTTCAATGTTACAAGAAAAAGTCACATATTGAGAACATGGGTAACTATCCTGACCGCTGGTGGGAATTTCCAACTTAATGGTAGGTTGAAAGATTCCTTAATTATTAGCAGCAGACATTGATTTGTCATCTTGCTTTAACTTTAGATCTCAACCAGACAGACTCGGTTCAAGGCCGCAGAGAGCTTCATTTGACAAACTTCTGACAGGATGATTCTACAAGGGGGATGTGACCTACAGAAGATCCCAGACAGGCTGTTAAAATGCTAAACTTAGCCGTGCCTTCCGCTTCCATGCCGTACCCAGAAGAAGACAAAGTGCAGAGGTCTGCTTTATCAATCTAACCTGACTGAAGCACTGATTCAATGATTTAATCATTGGTTTCCCATACTGCTTAACACGCACTTTGTGACCTAAAAACAATCAAATGGATTCACACATCCAGGACAAGCTACAGGGTCCTGCGTCACCAAATATTTTTTTCATTTTTCTAACTAATTCTGGAAGTGACTCAAGTTAAAGCATCTAAATTCCAAGGCATGATGGGCCATATGAACTTTGGTGACATCAGGGTAATATTGATACTGCGATATCAAGCTAAGCAAAGCAAAGTCCACCATACGTCAATAATTGTAGAGGCACATTTCCAAGCATAAGCTGCATTATGTAGGCTAATGTACAAGTATACTATTTTACATATAAAGTCATTTTAGTGAATCCTGTTTTCATACACCTGCATGCAATGACCAGGGCTGCATTTCGCAAAAGCATTGTAAAATGGTTTCTACGATCTACTTAGGCTTACAATGTTTGAAATGCAGCCCAGATGGGTAAAAGCCAGTTTTCGAGGTGATGTCAAAACCAAAAATTGTAAAATGGTTTCTACGATCTACTTAGGCTTACAATGTTTGAAATGCAGCCCAGATGGGTAAAAGCCAGTTTTCGAGGTGATGTCAAAACCAAAAAGTGGCATTTGCACAGTTTTGGATTGTAGAAGTGCTGTAATTCCCTACCCCCAAATTGTTGCTAAGCAGAATAAGGATTTCATGAAAGTTTAAGTGTTTTCACAATAGAGTATAACCCCTTTCATAGTGTAGCCTAAATACAGCCCAGTATCCTAAATTCTAATATGTGAACATCTAGAGTTGAAAAGCTAAAGTTTCATAAATTTACAGCATGGCAGACTGATCAAAGGTCATTTTAATTAATATTTTGGCTTCCCAGGAGGAAGTGGCCTGCTGCATTGTGAGTCAAGGGGACCATAAAACAATTTTCAATTGTCTCAGATCCAAACCCACACCCAAAGACTAAATATAGATATATTACGGTAAGAATTATCCAAACGTTTGGTGCCGAGTACATTCCAGTCAGCCGAGGACAATGTTGAAAATCTTGGGGAGATTAAGCCAGAGGATGAAAAAATTATAAAAATGTTCAATCATTTCTTCATTAAAATACTTCAGACTCAAACATGGACATTTTGAATGATGACAATGAACAAAGAAAAACAGCAACAAATGGCCACTCACTAAACGCTTGTTTCAAAGACAAAAAAAGGCAATAAAAAAACCTATAAAGACTGACATTTTTGTTTACAATCTCATTCCTTATCCAGAATCTGAACCTTGATGTCAGATACATGAATAACCGGTTAAAAGGCCTTCTGTTCTATTTAACAAGTTCAACACCTACAATGAACACTGAAAGCTACTTGATAATGAAAAAAGAAAAACCTAAGGCGTGGATTTGCAAATCACCATCGCGATAACCATCAACGTTCCCAGTAGGCGCTGCCTTTTAAATTTGAAATTATATCTCCAGTCATCATAACCGACTGTATAAATGAGCCAGAAAGTAACGGGAACGGCAGCAACAGCCTGCAAAGTGCTCGAGTCCTCACAGGAAACCGGCCAGATGCACATCACCATTAAAACTGCAGATGTGTGCTCTTACAAAGAGGTGTATGTTTGCATGAAGAACACTAGGCCAAGCCTGCACAAGACGTTACCGGCGTCATATCCAGCCGCACAGCTGATGACCCAGTTTCACTGCAAACACCTAGGCCTATTGTTCCGACGCATATAGCTGGCTGTCAACAACCAACAGAGGGAATGAAGTACAGCTGAGATATTTCTACAGCACTGGAAGGATCAATGGGAAACCCTACATTGTGCACCATTTCAAAGTGATTTGGTAGAAATTACTCTTCAGAACTTTGTTCAAAATGAAACCGCATTTGCAACCAATTTTAATTCCATACTGTGACACATTTCTGGATGCTTTTGACCATGATTTGGTTGCTGCAGTTCAAGTTTCCACTCAAGAGCAAATGTATTTTCAAATGTATCATTTGCCGTAAACTTGCATTACCTGTTAAATGTTGGCAAGGTTTATGAAGGACTGAATTGCCTATAGCAGTAGCCTAAAATTTAGATTCTCAACTGCTTTATTGTTAATATCACATACTGTATGTAACTATATTATCACCCAGCTGTTTATATAAAGTTGGATACAAGTATGTCCAACTTGATCCATATACATACAATATAATCACATAGGGGGGTATAAACAGTATAGCAAATCTCAACTGTTTGATTGCTTGTATCGTTGCATAATGTAAAATATATTATTGGCCTGCTCTAATCTGCTAAATGGCACTATAAGGCATGAAGATATTAAGAAAAAATATTTTCTGTAAAGCTGCTTTGGAGCAATGTATATTGTGAAAAGTGATCTACAAATAAATTACAATGCCTAAATGGTTATTTGACTATTTGATATAATGTTAACTAATCATTATATCCCATCCAAGGTGACTTGAGCCAAAGAAAAAATGTTTCAAAGTCAGAGCAAGTTATTAGATTTAAGTTATTATACAAAGGCTTTTTCTTTGGAATAATGTGCACTGAGGAATCATGCAAAGTAAGGCTATGAACATGTACTGAAATTTTAGCAAATAAGCTAAATTGACTCTAACAATGTGTGTGTCTGGTGCTAGCAAGTAACCCAATTCCGCAAAACTCAACGTGCACTGACGACCTCAGGGTAGGTATAAGATAAACGATATGATGTCACACAGAAAGGGGAGAGTCAGGTCACTTGGCAGGTGTACGACAACAAAGAGAAGAGCCTCGCTAATAGTCTTGAAAGCACGTACACACACATGCACTCTTAGAGGTAACACGGTGCTTCCTGCACATGTCAGGCATCCTCAGATTTACACTAATGAGGCACTTTCAATCTTTGGTTACAGCTGACAGACCAACTAGTTCTTCTTTGCTGAGAAATTACATAATGCCTTTACTGTAGAACAACAACAATTCTCTTGTTTAGATTCTTTCAGGCACGGTGAACTGTGGCAATGACTTTACTGGAAAAGTCACGTCACAAGTGTCTTTCTAAAGCTAATTTTAATCATGTTACATTTGTGAAGTCAAAAACCGAATATTAATGTTTTGTTTAATACACATAAAAAGCATTGGTTGCACAGCTAAATTTGGGGGCCAACAGGAGGCAAAACACTCTGAAACATTTGTGTGGTTTTCCACAGCACTGCAAGAGAATCTGGACAAAACGCTTATTCAAATGTGAGTGTTTCTTTCCATAAACAAACTATTAGAACATACTTCTGCTGACTGCTAAAACCAATCAATCAAACTTCATCTAACCGATGACGTTCTTCATTGTTCAAAACTGAAACAGCATGCTGTACATGCGATTCAGCAGTAACAAGCAGCTCTTCCTTTAGCAAACAAAATATCTGGCATTTCTGGGCAATCGACGGATGTTCATGAGAACAGTCTTGTTGGTTGAGTCTAAAAGGCTGGACTTTCCTCAAGTATGTGCTGAATCAGAGAACAAGGCCACAGTTTCTGTCTGCCTGGCCGCTTTTATTAATAAAAAAGGAGGCCCAGGAGACTTATGTGATATCAGTCGCTGACAGAGACACTCAATAGAACTGGAAAAGCACTTCTAGAGTCTGCAAGTGCTCAAAAACTGAGAATTAACTAAAAGATTAGCAGGCCGACTACACTGGGAAAGACTGGGTTTATATTAGATTTCTATTGATTCCACATCAGCACAATCCTTCGCACGTCTGGAAAACATTGAAACCTACAGCCTCCATTGGGAGAATTGGGCTTCCTGGGATCTGTGTGTAACCATGGAGCTCTTTGATTACTAAAATGTGGTGAATGGGACTCTCTTGACCTGTTTATCCAAATACAATTCGGAGAAACCGTACTGTGACATAGAGTACAGATCATTCCATTTGCCTAGACGTAGCTTTTCTGCCTTGCTTTTAAGGAGTGTTCCAGGTTCAATACAAATTAAACTATCACTATGTTGTCATGACAACAAAGCTGAAAGACTAGATATACATTTATATACTTTAGTGTGATTCTTTTATACTAGTTTCAAGTTGAAATGTATTATGTCAAGTTTTGTGGCTATACTGTAAATATAGTGTGTATTAATGTTTTACTGCCTGAACCTGTGAACTGCTATTGTACGTGACTTTTGAAAACCACAATTAAAAAAAAACAAAAAAAAAACACCTGAGGGGAAGTATTGAAACTATTTTCTGTGGTGATCAACATCACAATGCCATATGCTGGAGATAGAGCTTAACTTATATTGAACATGTAATATTCCTTCACACTACCGTTCATTTGGAGTCAATACAATTAGGCTAAGTAATTAATACTTTTATTCAGCAAGGATGCATTAAATTGATCCAAAGTGAATGTTGCTTGTTTGAACTTTCTATTCATCAAAGAATCCTGAAAAACAGCACAACCATTTTCACCATTTTTATGAAGCAGCACAACCATTTTCCACATTGATAATAATAATAAATGGTTCTTGCGCACCAAATCGGCATATTAGAATGAAGTGACAATGAAGACTGGAGTGATGATGCTGAAAATTCAGCTTTGCATAACAGGAATAACTTTCTAAAATATTTTAAAATATATTCAAATAGAAAACAGTTATTTTAAATTGTAATACAATTTCACAATGTTACTGTTTTTACTGTTTATTCAAATAAAAAATGCCTTGGTAAGCGTAAGAGATTTCTTTAAAAAATCTCACACACACAAAATTACACTAAACATTTGAACATAGAATACATAGCATAAGCAGCTGCAACAACATACAATACAAGTGCGGATATTTTATGTCATTCCATAGGCCACTGCTGACTGGAGGGCAAAGTACAGTGAGAGCTGCTAGAGGCTTTTAAAATATTCCGTTCTGATATGCATTTTTAATCTGAAAGTGAATAAAAATTAACTTCAAAATAAAGCACATACCATGTACATACCAAAAAATACATAAAAAATGAGCCAAGTTGGAACCATTATGCAAAACTAAGCTAATCATGCCTTTTTTGGTCAATGATGACCACCAACAGATTAGATTATGAGTGATACTGTGGTGCAATCTTTCCTAAATGATCAATCCCCCAAGAATTCTAATCAGTCAACTCATTACTGATCTCGACAGAAAACATCTACCAGAAAGAAGCTAAAACTGCATTCTCTGTAATGGGATACAGATGAACCCTCTTGGATTTCTTCTGGCAGTGGTTTCGTCTCCATAATCGCTAGCGGACACTTTCACTGTTTTGACAACTGCATTTCGAGAAAGACGCAAGCCTGAAATTTGGATCAACAATAAAAATTTTAACTGCCATTACTATTAATATTATTTTCTATATTCCAGTTTTCATGTGTGGTTCATTAAGGTGGCAAATACCTTGAGAGTACTGAGGAAATTAAAAACATCGGCAAGGTTATTCGATTTTAGATCTGGCCAGTGAAACAAGATTTCCACAAGCAATTCCAAAAGGAGCAAAAGTGCAGCATACAGAATCCTCAACTGGTGAGTCACGGACAATGCTAAATGCAAATAATAAAACACAACTATCATGCATAGTTACTATAGCAAATAAATAAGCGTGTATTTCATGTTAATATTAAAAAAATCTCAAATGTTAAGGATATTTTGTTCACTTTTATGCAATAATCTATGTTAAAACTTGATGTCTAATACAAGTCCTGAAGTAAAACCAATTGAGAACCACTGCTTTAAATGAATAATAGAGGAAGGCCAGGAATGACAGACAACCAAATACAAAACACACCCTTGGAATTCCAAAGCTTCTAGACAAAAGAACAACAATCTAGGACTGTGGAGTCTGGGAAACACATACAAAAAAAGCGTATTTCTAATAACAAAATGCAAGGCAAAATCTTATGTTTACTAACAGCCTACTCTGTCTTTGTCTTTGATTCTGTCGTTTTAACAGGCTATGGTTTCCTTCAACTCAGATACACTAACAACAAATGACATAGATAGATAGTCAAGTCCTGTAATCTGATGAGATAACTGCTTTGAATTTGACAACTTTGAAGAGGAAAGGCTCAGGTTAAATGTGAACACCTTCTATATCAGGCCACAGAGTGATTAGAATAACAGCAGAAGTTCAAACCGGACTATTGATATAAACATACTGCTGAGGTGAGTTCAGCTCAACATCAAATACATGTTTGTTTGTCCCAAAGACACCTGTCACCCAGTAGTGTATAATTCAAACAGTTTTGTTTAACTAGTTTATTTAGTCTAATTATAAAACCATCTTTCTTTCAAGATCAGAACAGAGACAAAATAAGGTAAATGACTAAAGAAAAAAGACAAAACAAAAATACATAAAAGTCCACATAAATAACTGAACAACTAAACATGAAATAAAAAAGTAGTAGATATATAAATATAAAAAAAATATGTAAATAAAAATATTGCAATTAAAATAAAAATTTCACTGATTGCAAGCTGATCGATATGTTTTGGAATATGATAGTTTTCTAGTTGGTCTGAAACCACCAGTTTGTTATACCATCTTAAGGAGGTCAAGCTAATTTTTGGGACATGGTAGTTGGTAGACTATAATAACTGCATTTACATGCAGTACAATGTTATGATTATTAAAAAATATTATATGTAGTGTGACTATTGTGACGAAATGTCATATTTTGACTATTTACTGCCGTAAGAAGACTAAACAATATACTGACTTCTAGAAATATATACATAGAATTTTTCTGAATTTGATTTACAATAATAATAATAATTATTATAATGATGATGGTTATAAGCGAACAAAATCAATATACCGACGAGCCAAAGTATCTTCGTTTATTTAGAAACACACTGTAAATACAATAACACTTGTTTAAGCATCTTCACCTTTTTTTACCCCCAATCATAAAAAAAGTGTTTATGTAAATATGACATGCGGGATCCAGTTAAAGACCAGCCCGGATCAACTAGAAACCAGTTCCCATGTTCCACACAGTTATGTGTGGATCTACCAGCAGGGGTTAACATCTAGCTGCAGTTAAGAAGTTATAATGACTCAAATAAAACATCTAAAACATGATCTGCACCCAAAGCAAAAATCCTCGACACCAGGTGAGCCGGTGTCCATTAGCCTACGTTACAATGACTTCACAGCAATTCTAGTAGAAATTCAAGGCTCTCTTACCTCGAACGCTGCAGTGCTCAAAGCGTGCTTCCCTCGTTCACTCTCATTCCCTTTAAACGCTCACAAAACACCATCCAACATTGTCTGCTTGGGCTGGTTACCGCAAACACGCACGCCGAGCTGTCCTTCTATTCCACTAGTTGCACAATGAACGTCGCGAGACAAACTACTTTGTTACAGTGTTGCGCTACGGCGTTTGACTGGAGCAAAAACGTTATAAAATATATCAAAAACAAACCGCTTGTTACAGTTTTAGAACTTTTATTCCGCGCTGCGGGTTTTAGACGAATGTAAATCGGTCTCAGAATGGAGAGACACAAATCACTTGTTACACTGTAGCAACTTCTATTCTTCTAGTCCGCGTGTCTCAATGACTCAAATAAAACATCTAAAACATGATCTGCACCCAAAGCAAAAATCCTCGACACCAGGTGAGCCGGTGTCCATTAGCCTACGTTACAATGACTTCACAGCAATTCTAGTAGAAATTCAAGGCTCTCTTACCTCGAACGCCGCAGTGCTCAAAGCGTGCTTCCCTCGTTCACTCTCATTCCCTTTAAACGCTCACAAAACACCATCCAACATTGTCTGCTTGGGCTGGTTACCGCAAACACGCACGCCGAGCTGTCCTTCTATTCCACTAGTTGCACAATGAACGTCGCGAGACAAACTACTTTGTTACAGTGTTGCGCTACGGCGTTTGACTGGAGCAAAAACGTTCTAAAATATATCAAAAACAAACCGCTTGTTATAGTTTTAGAACTTTTATTCCGCGCTGCGGGTTTTAGACGAATGTAAAACGGTCTCAGAATGGAGAGACACAAATCACTTGTTACACTGTAGCAACTTCTATTCTTCTAGTCCGCGTGTCTCACAGGGCGGGACCAGCAGTGAGGTGTCTCTCTTACAAATCCTGACCCTGTCTGTCGCATGCTTGACTGTTTATTCATTCAACGAGCTTGAACGGAACATTTGTTCAAAGTCATTTCTCGCTCTTGAAGGAGGTGTTAACGTGCATGGATACTGATTTTGGGGTGTTATTCAAATTATATGACTATAGTTTTAGGCTGTAGTGTAGGTCCAGTGTCATTTAAATGCTTTTATTTGTTTGATTAAAAGATATCTATAAACGATGACTGTCTAAGAAGCCATTCAGCCAATATGATTTTTGTCTTATGTTTCATATTGAAACATATCCAACGCCCAATGTAAAGTTATAAAATGAATGACTGACCTCGTGTGGACAGTCAAAATATTACAACTGGGGTCGTTTCTAAATCTATACAGGGTATTTATTATATTTCTTTTTTTCTATCTGTCTATCTATCTATCTAAATCTAAATTGTGTGTCTATACATGTGAAATAGATATACAGGTGCATCTCAATAAATTAGAATTTCATGGAAAAGTTCATTTATTTCAGTAATTCAACTCAAATTGGATTCTCTATGGGGTTCGGGTCTGGTGAGTTTGCTGGCCAGTCAAGCACACCAACACCATGGTCATTTAACCAACTTTTGGTGCTTTTGGCAGTGTGGGCAGGTGCCAAATCCTGCTGGAAAATTAAATCAGCATCTTCAAAAAGCTGGTCAGCAGAAGGAACATTTCTTGGTAAATGGGTGCAGTGACGTTGGTTTTCAAAAAACACAATGGACCAACACCAGCAGATGACATTGCACCCCAAATCATCACAGACTGTGGAAACTTAACACTGGACTTCAAGCAACTTGGGCTATGAGCTTCTCCACCCTTCCTCCAGACTCTAGGACCTTGGTTTCCAAATGAAATACAAAACTTGCTCTCATCTGAAAAGAGGACTTTGGACCACTGGGCAACAGTCCAGTTCTTCTGCTCCTTAGCCCAGGTAAGACGCCTCTGACGTTGTCTGTGGTTCAGGAGTGGCTTAACAAGAGGAATACGACAACTGTAGCCAAATTCCTTGACACGTCTGTGTGTGGTGGCTCTTGATGCCTTGACCCCAGCCTCAGTCCATTCCTTGTGAAGTTCACTCAAATTCTTGAATCGATTTTGCTTGACAATCCTCATAAGGCTGCGGTTCTCTCGGTTGGTTGTGCATCTTTTTATTCCACACTTTTTCCTTCCACTCAACTTTCTGTTAACATGCTTGGATACAGCACTCTGTGAACAGCCAGCTTCTTTGGCAATGAATGTTTGTGGGTTCAAGAATAGAACGTTTTTAGAAAGCCATGATTTGACATCAGTAAGACAAGCAGTAAGAGTATCAATGGTAAAGTTTGTTTTCTTAGTCAGAGGCAAATACATTTGTAGGTCATCGGCGTAACAGTGAAAAGAGACATTGTGTTTTCTAAAAATAGAGCCCAGAGGAAGAAGATAAAGAGAGAAGTGAGCAGAAGATAAGATAGAACCCTGAGGAACTCCACAAGTTAGGTTGCCTGTGGTCGAGTGAAAACTTCCCGATTGTGATGTCTCAATGGGATTCTCCTGGCTAAATAAAGGATAGATAGATAAATAAATGAAGGTAAGATGAAATAAACATTCTGTTTACCAAAACCACCTACTGTAATTCCGGTGTATGGGCATTCTTTTTAGTTATATAGATCCACTAATTCCCCTCTCTATATTTGCACTTATTTTCTCTCAGTGCTGCAGCCAAGATGAAAGATGGAGAAAAGGCCCAAGAGTCTCCTCTGGTTTCACTGCTACCACGTGTCTGTTGTCTATCAAGGGCTGTGCTGCTTTCTTTGGGTTTTGAATGAATCGAGACTCCTTCTTTCTCTCTCTCTCTCTCTCTCTCTCTCTCTCTCTCTCTCTCTCTCTCTCTCTCTCTCTCTCTCTCTCTCTCTCTCTCTCTCTCTCTCTCTCTCTCTCTCTCTCTCTCTCTCTCTCTCTCTCTCTCTCTCTCTCTCTCTCTCTCTCTCTCTCTCTCTCTCTCTCTCTCTCTCTCTCTCTCTCTCTCTCTCTCTCTCTCTCTCTCTCTCTCTCTCTCTCGCTCGCACTTTGATTTTCTGGCATATGTTTAGCAGAGTCTATTAAAAACTCTTTTTCATTCTCTCTATCGTCTCTCTCTCTCTCTCTCTCTCTCTCTCTCTCTCTCTCTCTCTCTCTCTCTCTCTCTCGGGTTTGTCTTGGGTTAAATAAATAAGAGCGCACGAGGAACACTGGCTCCGGTTCCTGTCATGCTGGGCTGCTCCAGAAGAACACACTGATCTCGGCAACTCATGCCCAGCACAGACTCACAATATGACTTGTTTGTAAACTTCTGGTGTTGCCAAGAACAAAACTATATATTTTTAGAATTTATATATCTCCTGTATAATAGCTTAAATAATTATTTATAATAACATTATTTAAGACAAAGTCATTTTTGAGATGCTTTAATAAATGTAAATGGTGGATATAATATGGCAGTTCGCTAAGTAAGGCAAATGTTCATGAATTCCACAAGACATGCTTGATTCTGATTGGTCAATTATAGCGTTCAGAAGTCAGATATTTCTTCAAGAAAAAAATCATTAAAAAATAATTTCAACTCAAATAGCTAATGCCCACGTGTTAATTTATTTGGTGAGCAGCCATGTAAAATTAATTGGTGAATTATATTTTTCATCCATTGAAACCATTGCAGTGCAACATTTGAGCTTAACCAGTTCAACAGGGCAGTGGGAGAACAAATGATTCTCCCAAAAGGAACTAGGATTCTGTAGATATGGTTAGAGTTATGTAAAAATGTATTTGTTTAGCAGAAAAAGTGTTAAAAATTCCCATCTTGTTGTCTCAGAATTATGCAGACATAAGACTTAAGCCATAATGTTAAACAGGATGAGAAAACTTATAAATTATTCATAGTTGTTCTCCATTGTTCTAATTTCCATGGCTTTGAACACTATTTCAGATTTCTCGCGTGGATTCATTATTTTAATAAGGTTTGGGAGATCTGTCCCAAAATGTGTTAAAAATATATATATTATTATGCGCCCCTGTAGTATTTCATCTGACCAGTAGAGGACGCTATTTACCTCAGAATGTGATGGACTGTTTTAATATATACATTTAATATATAATATAAGTCTTTCCTGCCCACACATCTCCCACAACAATGTTTTGTTTGCTAGAAAAATATTAGATTATTTATTTATGTAGAATATACTATTAGAATAGTAGTAGTAGTAATAATAATAATAATAATAATTTATATATATATATATATATTAATAATAATTTATATATATAAATTATTATTATTGTTACTACTACTACTATTCTAATTTATATAATTTCCAAAGCATATATATATATATTCCCCAAAATACATGGTACTTTTTTTGAAGAGTGTAAGTACTGTTATAACACTGGTTTGCCTTCCAAAACAATGTACATTTTATAGTGATTATAACAAAGCAAACACACAGTTATATAGGTTTTTTTCTAAAGACACATAAATATTCAGATATGTTTATTCATTTATTTATCATGATTTTTTTTACAGAAAAGTGTGCAGACTGTTGCTACAAAGAGCATCATAATCTCCATCTCTTGTTGCATGCTCTCATTTTGAATGACAAATGCCAGGCAAAGCTTGTCTACTGTTACATCAATTTTGTTGAATTATTTAGCTGCTAGCAGCAGCCTACGCTTTCACCATTCAGAAACTATTTTACTCAGGCAAGTGTGATTTACTCTTTAAATGATCATTTAAAAGATCTGCCTCCAGAGCTGCTGCAGCGGCGATGACAGACGATCAATCCAGTCCCCAGGGGGAATCATTACATATGCATTTGTTAATATGTGCATGTAGGCTGTGTTATTTAGTGTGTTTTCACATCATGAATAAAGCAAAAAATAACCAGTTTGAGTTATTAATGCTGTAAAGGAGGGTCCTTGGATCTGGGTCTGTAATGTGTGTGTATGTGGCTGTATGTGTGTATCATTGCAGAGGCTGACAAGATGCATGTGCACTGCTGTAAGCATGGGGAAAGGCCTCTGTCTGATTAGCATTCAGTCCTTGCACAGACTGCATCAAGGAAATCTATGGCCAGCCCCCCTCCTATCTCATTCACTATCTCACTCTCTCCCC
>NW_015536561.1:937505-940292 GCF_001515605.1 Sinocyclocheilus anshuiensis
CCCTCGTCCTGCATCATTCTGTTGGACCAGAACCCCTCAGTACAAAACAAAAGGAACACTTTGTGAGATAAAGATTTCGGCAACAGGTAATTTTTTTTTTTTTTTTTTAGAGTTTTCATTTTTTATATTTTCTAAGTTGCCAGAGCAAATTACTAGTGCAAAGAGATTTGGTCAACTAAAGGGGAAAAAAAAGTGCTTGAAGGAATTTTAGATGTACAGATATTTTGAGTCTCATTTGAAGAATATTTAAATAATATTGGTTAAAGAAATTTTTTTGGGGCATCCTAGTTAATGTGCTTTTTTTTAATGGGTTTGGACACACCTGTGGCATGAAGGCCTCTGTCTGATTAGCATACAGTCCTTGCACAGACTGCATCAAAGAAATCTATGGCCAGCCCCCCTCCTCTCTCCTTCACTTTCTCACTCTCTCCCCCCTCTTCCTGCATCATTCTGTTGGACCAGAACCCCTCAGTACAAAACAAAAGGAACACTTTGTGAGATAAAGATTTCGGCAACAGGTAATTTTTTTTTTATTTTTTTTTTAGAGTTTTCATTTTTTTATATTTTCTAAGTTGCCAGAGCAAATTACTAGTGCAAAGAGATATGGTCAACTAAAGGGGAAAAAAAAAGTGCTTGAAGGAATTTTAGATGTACAGATATTTTGAGTCTCATTTGAAGAATATTTAAATAATATTGGTTAAAGAAATTTTTTTGGGGCATCCTAGTTAATGTGCTTTTTTTTAATGGGTTTGGACACACCTGTGGCATGACGTCAGGGATAGATTGTTGCACAAGGGTTATTTTTTGAATGCATTTGATTATATACAAACTATGTGTGTTTGTTTTATAAAGATAATTGTTTTATGTTTTTGAATTTTTAAAAAGTCTCTTATGCTCACCAAATCTGCATTTATTTGATAAAAAATAGAGTAAAAACTGTAATATTGTGAAATATGATTATAATTTAAAATACCTGTTCTTTATTTTAATATATTTTTAAATATAATTTATTCCTGTGATGCAAAGCTGAATTTTCAGCACCATTACACGAGTCTTCAGTGTCACATGATCCTTCAGAAACTATTCTAATATGCTGATTTGCTCCTCAAGAAACGTTCATTATTATTATGAATGTTAAAAACAGTTCTGCTGCTTAATATGTTTGTGAAAACTGTGATACATTTAGTTTTTCAGGATTATTTGTTGAATAGAAATTTTAATAGAACAGTATTTGTTTGAAATAAAAAACCTTTTGTAACATTATAAATGTCTTTGCAGTTACTTTTACTGAATAAAAGTATACATTTTTTTCTAAAACATTTAAATATGTATATAGTGCAAAGTGCACTTTTTTTTTAATTACATAAAAAATATATGTTTTATACTAAAATCTTATAAATTTAAAATTCAGTTTAATTTCCCTCAGGCCTTATTTATAAAGAAATATATGGGTTTCACAGAATTATAAATTAGGATAATATTAATATTTCTGATTATTAATCTCTCTTTGGTTTATAATGTCTGTATGATTATCTAAACTACTTTATTTTTATAATTTATTGCACTGGCATTATTTTTTTTTGCCTTTGTGTCAGATGTATTATTGTATAATGCCATTGGAAGGCAGCTAAATAAAGACTGTTCAAGTCTGATTGATGAGCCGTGTGTTGTATGTGACCCCCCAAGTCAGTCCAGACGTGGACCAGGTAAGTCCAGATCTGTTTCATATATCATCAACACCTTTCCAATCTGAGTCACAGTCACTCAGCCAGGCAATCGCTCAAAGAGATGAGCTTGACCTTTCTGCAAGGGGCTCCAACTGAGACACCAAATGCAGAAGTGATACAAGACTTGAGAGTTTGCTAAATGTCAGATCTCTCATTAGTAGAATTGACCAGACTTGAGCAGGTTAAGTCCCACTAAGTGATGTCTATAATTACCAAGACTGATGATTAAATCACTGGTGAATGTGAACAAACAGCGGAAACCATTAGCTGCAACCATGCTAAAACCGAGTTTTAGACAAAGTGCACTGGACATGTGGTCAACATAATGACTGTATTGTGAAAAAAAGTCATGTAGGCGTGTATGGAGATGTTGTTTTGACTATAAGTAGCATTCATGGAAACAGATTTTAAGCAAAGCAAGCTGGATGTAAATTTTGTTTCACTGGATTAACGCAAGTAATTTATCTCACAATGCTGAATGCACACTGAAGTATACGATAATTGGACATCCAGAATGATGTGCTTATCTGCTGCTTGCTTGAAGAGAGCAAAGGCGGCCGAGACATCACCTCTGTGGTTTGTTTATTCAGCAGCCCTGCCTCTATTCAGTTGTTTGAAAAGATAATCCACCCCCACATGCAGACCGGGTGCACCTGGCCTCTCTGTGGGTTGCCAGGTACTATTTGTGTTTTCAATAAATTCTGCTTTTAAAGGGTAACAGGCTTGGAGATACTGATAGCAGTATAAAGTATTTTTCAACAGAAAGATATTATGTAAGTCACACCTTGTGAAATGGTTAGTCAAACGTCTGTATTGTCATATTGAAACATAATTTTTTTTCTATCTGTTTTGAATTAGCAAATTTACGGTGACCGAGAAGTGCAAAACAAATCACAATTCTGAAAATAAAATAACAAATTACAACCGCAAATGCAAGTCTAAAAAACAAAATAACAATTCAGAAAACACAACAACCATTCAGAAAACATTATAACAAGTCAGAAAACACAATGACAAATTCGAAAACAAAATAACAAGTCAGAAAACACAACGACAAATC
>NW_015536561.1:940591-940880 GCF_001515605.1 Sinocyclocheilus anshuiensis
TTAGCAATATGCTATGTTAAAATAGCAGGATTTCTACTATCAAGTATACTACTTGTTGCAAATAGTGGCAATAGTGGCAACTTCAGTATTGTAGTACATTATAAAACAGTATGCAATAATAACGTATTGAGTGTAAATGATCATTTTAATTATTACATGGATGCCACCTTATTGGTACAATAAAGCCCTCCCTACACCTACCCTAACCCTACCCGATACTTTATTTTCAACTTTTTGATTATTTCCTTAATTTTTATTGAAAATAAATGCCTTTACGATGTGATAAGAG
>NW_015536561.1:943095-946170 GCF_001515605.1 Sinocyclocheilus anshuiensis
CCAACGACAAGCGCTTATCCATCTGCGGCACTGGAGCTGATGTTTTACAGCCACTTTTGACTAAATGTAAATAGACACCCCATATTTTTTATTCCAAAGTAAGGACAATTCATACAATACATTTAAACTGAGCTACTTTAATACCATCTCCGAACTTTCTACCAGGACTCTGCTGTTCTTCGGCTGGTTCTTCCTGTATACGTTGATTGACAGATGTCTCGTCCAGTCAGCGGTGAGTAATCCCAAACCAATGGCGCTGTCTCAAACTATAGCTACCTTTTCCAGTTTGTCTGATTTGTCGTTGTGTTTTCTGACTTGTTAATTTGTTTTCGGATTTGTCGTTGTGTTTTCTGACTTGTTATTTTGTTTTCGAATTTGTCATTGTGTTTTCTGACTTGTTATAATGTTTTCTGAATTGTTGTTGTGCTTTCTGAATTGTTATTTTGTTTTTTAGACTTGCATTTGTGTTTGTAATTTGTTATTTTGTTTTCAGAATTGTGATTTGTTTTGCACTTCTCGGCCACCGTAGCAAATAGCCTTTAGAAAACAGTTTTGGTGACAGCTTAGCAAAACTATGATTTGCTTGTCTTTGACAAGTCGTATTATAGGAAGAGGGGATATGTTCAATCAGAAGCTTTTATTGTATAAAAAATTGGATATGCCACTGTAAACAAGATATTTTTTTAATTTATTCAGAAATGATGCATTAAATTGATCAAAAGTGACAATAAGGACATTTACAATGTTAAAAAAGGTTTCTATTTAAAAAAAAAATGCTGTTCTTTTGTACTTTTTGTTCATCAAAGAATCTGGAAAAACAAAATGTACCACAGTTTCCACAAAATTATTAAGCAGCACGACTGTTTTGAACATAAATAATTGGAAGAAATATTTCTTGAGCAGCAAATCAGCATATTAGAATGATTTCTGAAGGATCATGTGACACTGAAGACTGGAGTAAAGATGCAGAAAATTCAGCTTTGCATCGCAGGAATAAATTACATTTGAAAAATATATTAAAATAGAAAATAGTTATTTTAAATTGCAATCATATTTCACAACATTACTGTTTTACTGTATTTTGATCAAATAAATGCATATTTAAAAACAAAATGTAAAAAAAGCATACCAACCCCAATCTATTGAACACATTTTATTTTCAGATATTACAGGTAAACTCTGTAAATTTCAAATTTGCATATGAGCTAAATTTACATTTTGCCAACTTGTAGGTGTACAGTAGCACATAAATGACCTCAAAGCTGACAGACATGGACTAAAAGCCACAAAACACCAAATCTGATTTCATGGAGACATCAGAAAAATGTGTCAGACAGTTCTGGGAAATAATTGTAGGCAGAAATGTGATGACAGGCTGTGAATCCAGCAGTTCAGAATTATAGAGAGCAACATTTGATATGCTATGATTATATATATGCGATTATAATTCCTTCTTATGACTTATTTAAACAAAAAAACAAAACATAAAAATATATAGACGAAGACCCATTCTAATCTACACCACTTAATGTGTTCGACTTCATAAAGAATTGTTCTATCAAGAAACTGTAATGGCTAACTGCTCTCAGCACCATGTTCTCACTCGTGCAATATATCACCAGATTTTATTGGTGAATTGTCCAGAGCAGATGAGACCTTCGGCAAAGCGCTCACTGCTAGTTTCATTCTGATTTATATCTAATGGGGGACTGGGGGTCTCTTCCTAGTCCTGTTTAGACTTTAATAATGATCTACTCCAGAGCTCACTGACGGCTGACCTGGTTTGATTAATGTAAAGGCTTGTCTACTAATCTGTTGATGAGGGTTACCAAACGTCCATCCGCACTCGAGCTACCAAATACCAGCTATAAAAAATCCCAGTTTTTACTCGGAGAGTGTGGGACTCTAGTTTGAGCAGCAGCCAAACACTGGATTTCTAAGGCAGAGCTGATGGAAGTTGTAATCAGCATCTGAGGTTTCACGTTTATTGATTCACCAGGGAAACTATGTGCCGTAGACTGATTTGCGCATCCCCCCCCCAAAAAATCTAATTCTAGTTAAATGCAAGCCAATGTTTTGTAGAATATACTGCATTCAGTCAGTCCTTGGCCCATCATTCCTAAGTTATGGACAAGGAATTTTGTTTCCGTGCCAGAAGAGTACTTAAGCAGTGTGGAAATATAAGCTCAATGATTCTGCACTATACAGAGCCAGTGTTTCCTCTAAGTAGCTGTCTCAAAAATTAAATGTTTGCACCAAGTAATAATTCTGTGGTGCTGCAAGAAAAAAATTTCTTTGCTTTGGGTCTTAGAATGGATATTAGGTGTTTATCGAGTCATTATGGCATTTTGCTTTTGTTACACAGCAGTTAGTACATTTAAGGATGCATCACATCAGTATCATATCAGTTATCTGGCAATATTATCGATTTTTTTTTTTTTACTTATTGTAGGCTATCAGTCCAAATTGGATATTTAATAGTGTATGCTCATTTCGCCTATTTTTACACTCACCTAAAGTTTTAAAAACTCTAATTTAATAACACTGTTAAGTGTAATCTTTTTCAAATCTCAAATTGAATATCCATTTTTAATGCTCTATCCCCAGGGTTCACAGACAAGGCTTAAAGGTGCTGTATTTAGGATTGACACCGAGTGGTTGAACTAGGTGTTGCCGTCCAAATTCAAAATATTGGAGGGTTTTTGTCACACAGCCCCTCCTCTTCAGACTTGACGCACACGCAGGTTGCCAGATTGACCACACCAACAGGAACGAGCGCACTTGACGATGAATCAAATGAAATATGCTGTGTTTTCCGCCAACTGGCAACCCGGGGTGCCAAAATACAATTGGGTAAACCGGCAGTGGGCGGAGTCACACAGACCAAAACAAAGACCGACATTCCGACACGGAACTCACATTTTCAAAGGAGAATAACTGACTGTAGCATTGTTTTTCAGATAAACAACTATGTTAACTAGTGTTAGTGTTGTGTTAACAACATGTTAGCATGTTTCTTAAATATCTGCAAACATATTATGGTATTTTTATGCTCAGTGTTTGAACTATACCGTG